>NC_137824.1:685366-715366 GCF_963921795.1 Nannobrachium achirus
GAGTTAATATGAACAGAAAAGACTGCCTGGAGTTGTCAACATAGCCAATGTGAAGCCCCAAAGACACCCGAATTAATATTGTGAAAGGAAAAATATGATTTAATATAGGAAAATACCCGTTTTAGCCGACTTTATATCCGCGAAATACACGATTTAATATGATTTAATATAGGAAAGTACCCGTTTTAGCCGACTTTATATCCGCAAATTACCCGATTTTTTCGGGTAATAGGGCCCCCAGAGCTATGGGGGCCCTGGTTCCACTGCACATCAGCTGAACTCCAAGTGAGGAAGAAATGCGGGAGACCCTTGGCGTCCATCATGTCCAGGAGCTCAGCACGTCGCGCACGTTTCCAAGCAGCTGTGCCACGCAGCTTGGAACCGAAGTGGTACAAACGGTTACAGGTGGCCGTGTCACCAGACTCCAGGAGGTTCCGGAGTTCGTCCAGTGTCATGTTGGCCTGGCCATTTGCATGGTTGACAAAGACCTTTCCAGTCATGCGTGCGCGATGTCTTTGCAGCATGTTGAAGATGTGGTAGCGCCAGCGAGGATGCTTTGCGAAACGACCATCCTTCCACCGCATGAGGAACTCAGCCCAATCAGCCAAGGAAACGTTGCGGACGACACCGTTTGCACCGACATTGCTTATGTCAGCGGCGCCTGTGGGGAACAAAGTGGGATATGACATGGTCCAGATTCCAGGGCTGCTATACTCAGATAAGGGCTGCTGAGCCCGCGTGGGCCATTTGATGGCTGCTCGGACCTTCAGCGCCTCCCGGCGTGGATCCACCTCATCAGTCAAACCGGTGACAATGGTGTCGCTCTGATCGACCTCACATGACTCGTCAAGCTGTGGCTGGCCATCCACATCAGGGTCCTCGTCTGCAATCTCGCCCACCAACTCGGTGGGCACCCCGTCTTGGGGTAGATGTTTGATGGCATCTTGAAGGATCCTAATGTCTTTATAGAAGGGATTGTTAGATTTCAACCATTTCAAGGCAGACTCAAAACGTTCACGACGAACCCGGAAATCCTTGTGTGTGTTGTTGTGGCCCTGCTTACGTATGATGATTATGTTGGCATCACGTGGAGTCCGAGGTAGTGCATCAACAAAGCTATGCAAGTCCTGCTCGAAGGCAATAACATGGTTTCGGTATCCGTACTGGCCCCCGCAACGCAGACGAGACACGTACATGCAGGGTAAATACCGCGCAATGAGCATTTCCTCCAAGAAGCTGAGGCCCGAGAGCTCAGCGGGAACCTGGGCGTCCGGCTGCATTCCATTGGCAGCACTCCACTTCTTGGGCTCCTGCTTGTCACGCTTGCAGATGTCGCAGATGGCATTGGCGTTGATCTGGATGCTGAGACGTCGGCGGTGGCAGCAGGCACACTCTTGCAGTTGCAGATTCCGCTCACCGGATAAGAACTTCTGCTGAGGCGTAGCAATAGATGGCTGTTGCAGTTGCGTTCGCATGCGCTTCTGCTGTCTGTGCAGATGCTGCAGCTCCATACGCCGGCGGCGTTTCTCTGCGGCAGCCTTCTCCGTGCGATTCCCTCGCCGACGACGCTTCTGCGCCGTATTACGTCGGCGTTCATCTGCAGCGGCTTCCTCCGTGCGATTCTGAAGCCGACGGCGCTTCTGCGCCGTATTATGGCGGCGTTCATCTGCAGCGGCTTCCTCCGTGCGATTCTGAAGCCGATGGCGCTTCTGCGCCGTATTACGGCGGCCTTCATCTGCAGCGGCTTCCTCCGTGCGATTCCCTCGCCGACGACGCTTCTGCGCCGTATTACGGCGGCGTTCATCTGCAGCGGCTTCCTCCGTGCGATTCTGAAGCCGACGGCGCTTCTGCGCCGTATTACAGCGGCGTTCATCTGCAGCGGCTTCCTCCGTGAGATTCTGAAGCCGACGTCGCTTCTGCGCCGTATTACAGCGGCGTTCATCTGCAGCGGCTTCCTCCGTGAGATTCTGACGCCGGCGCCGCTGGCTTTCCCTGCGAATACGGCGGCGGCGTTCGTCGGCAGTCTCCCCTGGAACATGGGAGCATGTGGGCATGGACATGGGTGGCTGGGGATACTGCTCCAGGCGGCGTTTCTCTGCGGCAGCCTTCTCCGTGCGATTCCCTCGCCGACGACGCTTCTGCGCCGTATTACGGCGTCATTCATCTGCAGCGGCTTCCTCCGTGCAATTCTGAAGCCGACTGCGCCGTATTACGGCGGCGTTCATCTGCAGCGGCTTCCTCCGTGAGATTCTGACGCCGGCGCCGCTGGCATTCCCTGCGAATACGGCGGCGGCGTTCGTCGGCAGTCTCCCCTGGAACATGGGAGCATGTGGGCATGGACATGGGTGGCTGGGGATACTGCTCCATGTTCACGCGGCAATGAACTTTCCTTTTGCCATGCAATCAACTTCAGAGCAATGATATGTACTGAGTTACATCACTCTGACTCAGTCCATTGAGTTGTGGAATGGACTTTCTCCATATATAGTGTTCTCCACATCTCCATATGACATATTGGACTAGACTATCTCCATATATAGTGTTATCCACATCTCCATGTTAGGACTCATATATGGGCATAAAAAGTATGTTATGTGACATCACTTCCTGTACAGAGAGTCAGCCATTGACTCCGGATTAACAATGGCTACTGTCTATGACGGTAGTCCCATATGACATATTGGACTAGACTATCTCCATAAATAGTGTTATCCACATCTCCATGTTTAGACAGCCATTGACTCCGGCCTAAGAATGGCTACTTTCTATGACGGTAGTCTCATATGACATGATGGACTGGACTATCTCCATATATAGTGTGATCCACATTTCGTGTAGCCGCCCTGTACAGGAGGTGATGTCACAACTCGCTGACATCACACTGACATCACAGAGGATACGGAAGGACGGTCACGAGGTTACGGAAGGAAGGAAGGAAGGAAGGAAGGACACCCAAGCGACACGGTTCTTCAGAGTATATGCGACCTTCGGTCGCAATTAAAATGTCATTGTATTTATTTCCAATGTATTTGTATTTAAGTTCATACATTTAACATAAGAACATATATGCATGTGAAAAAAAAGTTACTTTTCAGGATTCCAATTAAAAAAATAGCAGATCTACAAGCTTGTAGATCAGTTATTATTGCTATGTATATGCATTGTGGCCCTCTGGAATGAGTGTGAAAATGTATTGGCCCTCTCCATCATCAAAGTTGCCCACCCCTGCACTAGACTATCAGGGAGATGATTTTCAAAACGTGCAATCTGCTGTCAACTCTTATGAAATGTAGAGCCTTTGTACATTAAGAGGTTCATTTCAGGCCGATAAACAAAGCTTGTCACACTAATTTTCCCTAATGTAATCATTCCAAATCATTGGCTCAAGATGTACTGAATACATGTGCCGTGAGGTTCTCAGACAGCAATTCATAGAATTCAGTATACACAAGGAACCAAAGTTCTTGCTTCCCTGACCGGGAATGAAAACTAAGTATGGCTGTTTCACTTATGAGCATAGACTGTTTTTGACACTTTATGTATACTAGTCCTTACCTGTTCGAAGATATGAGCTCCGAAATGATGTGCAGTGTGTGGGGTATTGGGTGTGCACTGCACACAGAGGGATGTAAAGTAACTTTAATGGCTATAGAGATACTGTGTACTGAGTGCATGATTTTTGGACAAAATCTGTAGTAGTACTGTGCAAAAATGTGTTTTACTCAAACCTGCCTCCTGGTGGCACTGTAACAGGGCCAGTCACTCCGAAAAGACACCAAAGGTAACCCTAACGTTGTGGGGACCTACTATTTTGTCCCCACACTGTCAGAGGTCCCCTGCAGGTGACTGTGTGAACATGCGTTTAGTCCCCATAAGTATAGCTAGACAAACTCTCACACACACACACACACACACACACACACACACACACACACACACACACACACACACACACACACACACACACACACACACACACACACACACACTTAAAAATGTTGCCTCATGCTAGATGCAGAATAGATATGCCTCATATAGATGCAGAATTAGATATGCCTCATGCTAGATGCAGAATAGATAGGCTACATGATAAAAATGCTAATATACAGCATACGATTTGTGAAAGTGACAAACAGGCTTCACAGTTATGTCAGGTGTGTTCATATGCTAATGGTGATGCGGATTCAGATCAATTGCTCCAGCCACCGAGGAGAAACAGACAGACAGACAGACAGACAGACAGACAGACAGACAGACAGACAGACATTTGGAGAATTATATGTTTGATATTCTTTGTTCCCTTTCTTTGGTGTACCTTGCTCTTTACTGTACACTGTTCAATTTATTTCTTTTCATACTTCTCTGTAACTTTGTAAATATCCTTAAACTGCTGTGCTGCCTCTAAATCAGTGAAATCCGAATGAAAAACGTTAATTTACAAAAATATATTATTTCAGAGTATAGTGTAACTGTGCATAACTTTTAATAATTTTGAACAAAATTATTAGCTTTCCTAATGATCTTAACGTTTTAAGAATGTTGCTGTAATGAGAATTTTTATGGACATGTTTTGGAAAATATGCTCAAACACGGTTAAATTGTTGTTAAATGTTTTAAAATTAATATTCACAAACAGTTCAGACCCTGTTCATAATGCTCCAAAAAGATTTTTTTTGTAAATAAAAGTCTTTTTTAAATATGTCATGCTTGAAATCTTTGAAACCAAGTTTTCGTGAGAATGACCCATTCAAGAATAGCCGATCTACAGTAAACACAAACACAAACAGACAATGTGATGATGAGACGTGTTTTGAGCTTTTTTAGAACATTTTCAAATATTTGTCAAATGGGACATTCTGCTTAATCAGTTCTGTAACCAATATTTTTTATACCAATACTTTTGTTCTTTTTATTCAATTACAATTTTGACTACAGGACTTTTACTGCAGACTGTAGTAAAACTTTCTACATTGTGGTACTACTTCTACTTCACAAAAAAGGGAAAAAAAATCACAGCTAGTGTGAAGTAAGCGGTGCTACTTATGAGTTAAATAGCACCACGTCTCGCTTCCCGGACAAAGCTAGCCTGATTTCAGACTCAGCTCACGCTTTAGTCTGAAACTGTGCCCTATTCTGAACGATTTCTGGGGGAGGGACTTTTGTGCAAACGTTGCCGCGCGCGAGTGATCGCGACGCACGGCGAGCGCGACGCAAGGTGATCACGACGCACGGTCGCCGCGTGTGTGTGTCTCTGTCTGTGTCAGTGACTGCTTCCACACTGCGACCAGAAACATGTAATCAACATTAACAGCTTGGTGAAATCAGCACGTGTGCGTGTGTGCCTGCCTGCCTGGTGCATGTGTGAACTTCGTTTGAATCGTTTCAACTGCTATGCGTGGATTGGATATTCATTAGACACACCCCTACCCCCCACGCTCATTGGAGGAGCCGCAATTTTTGGTTGGGAACGGCCGATACTCTGAGAGTGGGCTGGAATCAGGCTAGGACAAAGCCAGTTGTTGGAACTTCAAAAACCAAATCCAAGTACTTCAACAACATATTACTAAGCACACTGGCGGATCATTTAAATCATTTAAACAGCTAATGTGAGTTGGTGTATGGCAGTGATTCTCAATCTTTTCAGGCCGCGACCCCCAAAATAATCATGTTTTAACTGGGGACCCCCACCCTGACGAGCACTAGGAGTTGAGGCATTACATTTTGTATAACACGGTTGGTTCTATTGTGGAAATAAATCTACATGCTCACAACACCTCGCCTCGCCTCGCAATGTACTGTAGATCGGCTATTTTCACAATGTCTGCCTTTGATTTTTGACAATTTGGCCAATGTTTAATTTGTCATTTTAGAAGTTTTAAAAAGTCCTTAAATTGTCACTTTAGAAATGTGCAGATACCCTCTATACACTTAAACCTTATGTTGGTTTGTTAACTGTTGAGTGAGAAAACATTGTTTCACATTGAGCTAATCATCTTGGGACCCCCCAAAATATACCGACCCACAGGTTGAGAACCACTGGTGTATGGGACAGTAAAACCAAAGGTCAGTGCACAAACACGTTAGCTTGCCATGTTTTTTGACTCGTCCCAAAGTTTACTTCAGTCCTTCTGCTTCCACATGTGGAGAATCTTGTAGTTTGAGGTGCCCCCATTTTTTTTTTTTTTTTTTTAATTGTGTGTGTGTGCATGTTTACATTATCTGGTAAGATAATCTTAAACGATTATCCTGTAGCGTGTGATGCTACCGGATTTCAATGCCCCGATTATCTACTAGTGTAAGGACACCTTTATGGTTTAGCTGGGTAATTCAGCCCACATACTGTACTATAGAGCCACCTGTGGAGAACACTGCTTGTCATTAAATCCCTTAGCATTGTGATATCATGGAACATGGTGAGAGGTGTCATTAGAGCGTATGGAGAGTATAGTGTGTCAGTAAGATGCGGGTTTGGCAGCTCACAAGAAAGAGGTCATGTTACTGTATCATTAATCAAAACAGCCTGGATATTGAATACTACTGTGTCCATTTCCATTATTTGAATGCCCAAAAGGACAAAGAAATCAGAGAATGTTGTTGAATGTTGTTTTATAGTGGGGCAAAAACAGTTCTCATCAACAAAAATAATAACTTGAATTGTATGATTAACTAAACTGATTTCTTGTGACCATGAATCTGTATTTGCTTGATTGATTGATTGAAGACTTTATTAGAAGTTTTAATAAAAAAAAATACAGTTTCATATCCTAGGTAAGACTAAGCTTATTTCCATTGGAAACCATTGTAGTATCTCATATAACATTGAATGACAGATGAATAGAACACAGTACTATGCAGTAGATATAGTAAAAACAAAGTAAATAAAAATAAAATAAACAGTGCAAAAAATATATACAGTAGGTAAATACAAAGAAGGGTCAGGGGAGGCTGGGCTAGGTTTGTTATTGCCAGTTCCGAATGGCTGCCGCCTGTAAGTGGTTTTTCAGGGCGATTTTAAAGGATGCTAGGGAACCACACTCCTTTAAGGCCTTCGGTAGGGTGTTCCACATTAAACATTAAACATTAGAACATGTATTGTATTTTGTGACTGTACAGTTGCATACAGTAAGCCTTGTCTGTCTGTCTAAAATCCTTCTGCTGGTCGCAGCTTATCACGGATTACCTTCTTATTATTGCATGCCTAATACATTTAATCAACAAACAAATAAGCAGATTTGTTTATTAGTTAGTTTACTATTCCATAGCTTTCGGAAAGTAACTAGTCTGTTAGGTACACACACACACACATATATATATATATATATATATATATATATATATATATATATATATATATATATATATATATATATATATATATATATATATAGAATTGAAAACTGTTTATTTGTCAACTGCCTTCAACAGTGAGTATACTGGTTATATAGACAATATAGGAATGAGTATACGCTACACTATTATAATCTATCAATAGTGAATATGAGTGAATCAGTGAATATACTGTAAGTAAAGGCTCAACAGGCATCTGCCAGGGTTTTGTAGTTCAGTGCCAGTGTGCCAAGGAGGAGATTATCTTAAGGAGATCATTTGAGAGTTTGTTTATTACTTACTTGTGCTTATCTGTAAAGTCGTGGTAGTAGTAATATTGGTTTATCACACATACCAATGTATGTATAATACAAAGAAATGGCTGTACCTAATGCAGAGAAAAAAAGCTTGAAGTTACTTGAAGAAACAGTGCCATCATTATAGTTAATAATAATGTTTATTAATAATGTTTATTTGTCTTCACAAGTCTGTTCAGAAACAACACATAACCATATAGTACAAAACAACATATCACCCCACCCCACTGAAAGCCATGATAGCAACGGGGCAGTTTGTTTAGTGATGCAATGGCAGAACGGTTTACTCAGTAGTTTACCCAATAAAGCATGCGTTGATGCCATTGTTTACATTCTGAACATAACTGTAATATTGTTTGTTTGTATCCAAGAAGGGACACATTAGATACCTCTATGCTTGGCGCAAGCACCATGTGCAAAATCTGAAGAATCTGGTATGCAACTATGCATATTGTATTACTACTAAAACTGCTACTATTACTACTACTAGACCAGCTACAGTATACTTCCAATGCTCTGGAAGTATACTGTTAAAGTATTTTTTGTCTCTTTTTCCCCTGTCTTAACATTTTCCCACCCCTCTCCACATCTTTTCCTTTCCATTGTGCTGTAATGCAAGTGAACCACTAGAGGGCTGCCTTTACCCAATACAGTCATCTACCCAGCAAAACAGGCAGCCTACACACACTGCCCGAGGACATCATTACACACTCAATAAAGCAATGCAGTCATTTTCTTTGCTTAATTGATCCCGCTGCTGCCCAACAATGTGCAGTATGACATTTTTATTGCGAGCGGCAGAACGCCTCCGTGAAGATACACTACGTATTTATCATTATCTTGTTGTGTTGTCTGGCCTGCCGGCCATCTGTGGCCAGCATGGAGTGGACGTGTTGGTCAATGGTCGAGGTCAGGGCCTTATCCATGAGTTCCACTGTCTGGAGCCTTCTGTGTGACAGTCTGGAATCACCGCCCTTTACAACTGGCCGGTGAACCGCACCCAAACAAACACAGTGCTCTTGATCAGAGGTTTTCAAAGTGGGTGACAGCTAGGGCACCCTGGGGTGCCGTGAGATAATTTGATAATATTTGGAATTTATTTGGACACTTGAAAAAAATATTTAATATCATTTTAAACTTACTTACAACATAATCACTAAAATATCGTCACTGTCGGGCAGAAACCTTGTATCTCCAAGTTTCAAATTTGTACATCTTTTGGTAAAGCAAAGCCCAGCTTCATCATACAAGACTGTCGCACAAAACTTGTGAAAACAGCAGATCTACAAGCACACAACGCCTCGCATCTGCTGTTTTCACTAGTCTAGCACATTTTATAGATGATAAATACAAAAAGAACGGTTTAGGACATACAAGGTTTCCACCCAACAACAACGATATGCTATAAATATAAGGTGCTGGGAGTGAAAATTATAATGTAGGGGTGACTCGGGTAAAAAAAAATGTATGGGGTACCCTGGGACAAAAACGTTTGGGAACCCCTGCTCTTGACCACTGTCTCTCAAACTTCATTGTCTCCCCTTAACTCTGGCAGTGTACATTTGGTTTGTACACTGTCAGAGTTACAGACTTGTATGGGTCAATTTAGACCCCCCTAAAGGGACCCATAGAGTCCCTGGAATCCACCTTGAGAACCTACTCTTGACCATTCCAAAATGTTTGTGCCAGATATTGAAATTGTCCAAGTCCGAGTAGTAAACAAACAATGACTCATGTAGATAAGATAGCGACGTTAATGTTTACCATGCACGGAGGAGAATTGCCCCCCCCCCTCCCACACACACACACACACACACACACACACACACACACACACACACACACACACACACACACACACACACACAGTCATAAACAAACATGGTTAAACAGGCACAAGTACATGAACATGCACACATGCATACATTGATAATCATCACAGAAATGAGCCATGTCATTGTTTCTTGACAGAATTCTCCAGGACATTAGTAAATGCATGAGCTTGTAAGTCATTTTCAATGTCAAAGTCGGTAATGCTGACAAACGGTTTCCGTAAACTGTGTTCAACTAACTAATGTGATTTGCATTAACATGGTTTTGGGTCATTTGTTAGAAAAATCTACGTGTTGGCCTACAGTATTTGGGTGTGTGTGTGTGTGTGTGTGTGTGTGTGTGTGTGTGTGTGTGTGTGTGTACAGTATGTGTGTGTGTGTGCGTGTGTGCGTGCGTCCTCACACTCTTTTACAGAGCCACTCCTTGAGCTGTCAAGCACGGCAGGGCGGAGACGACTGTATACGCGCACGTTTTAAGCATGCTTCAGGACTCCTGTCCCACCCTCTTTCCCACTGTCTCATTCTCCTTCGCTCCGAATGCAGACTGAGAGAGAGAAACACTGTGCACGCCACAGGCTTGTGCCTTTTTTACCAATCACAGGGCTTTCCCCACCCTCCCTCCTATTCTTCCCTCCCTCTCCTATTCTCTCTTCTCCTCCCTCCCTGCTCGCTCCCCTCCCTCTGTCTCTAAGCATGCAGGCCAAGGGAAAAAAATAATAAAAAGTGTAGGGGGAAAAAGTGCTAAGCAGCTTCTGGGTTTTGCTTTCATGAGCACTCCTCCTGCTGAATCGCTGTGTGTGTGTGTGTGTGTGTGTGTGTGTGTGTGTGTGTGTGTGTGTGTGTGTGTGTGTGTGTGTGTGTGTGTGTGTGTGTGTGTGTGAACACTGTATGTGTGTGTGTCCGGGGCGTTCACTCAGCTGCTGCTGCCACAGTAGCAACACATTGGAACAGAGCTCGGCCTCCCGAACAAAAGGCTGAACGAGGCAGAGCCACAGGAGGGGAAGCTCAGGGAGAGAGTTGCACAGCGTGACTGTACTTCTCAGGGAGGAACCCAACCTGCCTCTTCTTCTCTGCACTGTCCTGGCCCCTGGAGTGGAGCGGAGACGAGACGTGACGGGACACTTCAACAGCCTGAGCACCTCCTTGGATGCTGTCCAATACCACGCCTCTCCTGTCTGTCTGTCTGTCTGTCTGTCTGTCTGTCTGTTTGTCTGAAAGGAGGAGCGCAATCTCCTTCCTGACTTTCTGCGTGTCGCTCCACATCGGTCGCACCTTCACGCGCAGGAACCGCAGGGGAAAAAGTAGAAACAAGTCAGAGGGGGCTTAGTTCTCGTTTTCTCAGTTCCGTTCCCTGTGAACCTCTCTTGTCTTCTGCCTTGCTGATTCATCTCTGAGAGCACGGCACCTGCCTGCAGACTCCTGAGCATCCCCTGCCATCTGCTGAGATGTCAGACGGAGACCTCCCCTCGCCCATCGGCCTGGACTGCTGCAGCTGCTGCCTGGACCTGGCCAACGGCGCCGCCGACGACTCCATGGGGTCCGGGTCGGCAGCGCTCAGCCCCACGGGCTTCCCCGGAAGCCCCACCAGCCCCAGCGTCAGCCACTTCCGCCAGCTCCGCGACCAGCTGATGTACCACAACCTGAACACGGACAAGCTGAACAACATCATCATGAGGCAGGACTCCCTGGAGTCGGTGGTGAGGGACCCGTGCTTCCTGCTCAACGAGGGCATCTGCAACAGCAACATCGATCAGACCATGCTGTCCATCCTGCTGTTCTTCCACAGGTACAGTCTTCTCTCATTCATGCGTTCATACTGGCGTCCGACCCACCGATATGCCCTTATTTGGTCATATCGGATCACATCGTATCGGTGAAATGTCTCCCCGATAGAGAAATAGTAATAATTATTAAAACATCAGCACAACATGTTTAATGAAGACTCGTAACAAGCCTGGCTTGTCCTCACAGGCATTATACCACACACTCAAACAGGCAGTTGGACATACTACAGTATATCGTGGTTGTCGGGTGGAAACCTCGTATCTCCAAGTTTCAAAAGTGTACGTTCTTTCGCAAAGTAAAGCCCTGCTTCATCATTCAAGGCTGTCAAACAAAAGCAGCGAAAACAGCAGATCTACAAGCACACAACGGCGTTGTGTGCTTGTAGATCGGCTGTTTTCACTGGTTTAAATCATTTTTAAAATGACAAATGCAAAACGAACTGTTTTGGACGTACAAGGTTTTCACCCGACGATATGTCTCTGTGTCACTCTCTTTTTCTCAGACACCTTGACTGACGAGTAAAAAATAAAGTTAAGTCTTTAATAAAGACATTGGTTTAAGAAAGCAGCTGTATGTAGTAAACCTCACTGTACCTTTGCATAATCATATTGGGGCAAAGTCTTTGCACATGCAATCCACACAGAAAAAGGCCTGTTTTCATTATGCATACATATACGTATCGGTTGCATATCGGTTATCGGTGACTGTCCCCTCTCTCAAATCGGTTATCGTATCGGACACAAAAAATGCCTATCGGTCGGACACTAATTCATACACAGGTCAGTTCAGAGGTGGACCCTCCAATATGCACCCCAGTTGTAGCATTTAAGCAGTATTTCTCCCCCAAAACCAGACCTTGATCACTTTCTGTGATCTATAGGTCTAGGATGCATGTTAGTTCTAGAACTGATCATGGATCAGTATTGCCTTTTGGTAGTAGAGTTGTAGTGTCAGATAGTCAAAGAGAGCTGATCACCGCTGACAGAAAGGTGTGAACCTGTTCTTTTGATGTCATGACATGGCACTATACTCATATTACTTATTTGGATGTGGAATAACATGAGTTTGTGAAGTCACATTCATCTATTCAGTATTATGATTCACTAAAACCAGTTTACCACCTGCACGTTAATCTAATAGATGTGTCATTACATCTGACTCAATTAACCTAAAACCAACACACACACACACGCACACACGCACACACGCACACACACACACACACACACACACACACACATAAAATATATATATATATATGTATATATATATGTATATATACATATATATATATATATATATATATATATATATATATATATATATATATACTCGTTGATTTACTCGTACAACAAAATGTGTTTTACTTGGAAAAAAAAAAAAAATATATATATATATATATATATATAGGCTATATATATATATACCACCGCTTAAGTATGCTTATACAAAACAAGCCTACCGTAATGAGGTTACTCTAAACATACCAGTTGCTTGTCATGTTGGACCGTTTAAAATCAGCTTTAATTGTTAGAGGTCAATTAAAACTGGTCTTACTCCTTTTGTATGAGCCAAACGCTGTTTATAAAGACCAGGCTTATTTGTTGTCATGTTGGACCGATTAAAAGCAGCTTTTTATTGCTGGAGGTCAATTAAACCTGCTCTTACTCCTTCTCTGTTGCCGCCAAACGCTGTTTATGAAGACCCGGTTCATTTTGGCAGCTCGCTGACATACTATGTTTGTGAGGATTACGATGTCATGAAACACTGTACTGCCAGTTGGCAGGTTGGTTTGGCAGGTACCTTTCAATGACTTCAGCCTCAAATTAACAGTTACCATATTTTCGCCCAGCTCTTCCACTGCTTCCTTGACCACCGCTGTGCGGTTGAGTCAGGGCCAGGAGGTGCTGCACACAATGCTGACTTTTTAGAGCACGAATTACATATTGGCGTGTTTGAGTTTTCGAGGCAGCAAAAGGTGGAGACCCGGTGAGAAACGCCATCAGATTCGATGCCAGGCAATACAAAATTGTTATCATCAAAAATGTCCCACCACCTTTGAATAGATACCAAACAATTAAATTCAATTCAATTCAATTCAATTCAAAGAGCTTTATTGGCATGAGAAAACATATGTTTACATTGCCAAAGCAGAAGTGTACACAATACAATACAATACAATCGGAACAAAATATGTACAGGTGAAAAGAGTGTAACAGTTTTCATGCGTCAAGGTTACATGCAGGCAGAGCAGGGATATATACAATGGTTTTTAAGGTGATTGGGTTCCATTTGATATCCTTCTCCGATCACAGCAGCTCACAAATCTGTTTGCACATTGTTTTACTTCCCATACCTTCGTCGGTATGGGAATTTTTCATCATTGGTCATGTTTTCAAACTCTCCTTGGGTGGTTATGATCTGTGGGAAGTATGTGTCTCTGATGTCTTGATGTCTCAGTGGACAGGCAGTTAGGAAGTGTAGCTCAGTTTCCACTTCATTTTGTGTGCAGTGTCTACCATACCTGGAGCTCACCAGCATTCCCGGCAAGGGAAGCAGAGATATTAGGTTCAAGTACCATGACATATATGTCAGACACGTCATACGGTATGATAACGTGAACCTGATAATGTGGTAGTGTTTTTGCTGTCCTCAGAAAAGAATGGTGATATCATCATTTACCTTTGCCCCAGCTCTAACCCCATCTTATCCCTTTGAAGCCCTTGTAAGGATTACGTATGTCACCATCAACTCAACTATGCAGACCTGCCTTTCAGTGTTATTGGCTCCTGATGTAGAAATAACCTTTATTCCTCTTATCCCCCTTTCATTGAATACAACAAAGGTTTTGAACCGTTATAATCCGTTAACCCTAACCCTAACAGTCAGAATATCCATCTGCATCATATTTTTTAAGTTTTCAGAAAAGAACAGAAAAGTAAATGTAAAAAATCTCTTAGGCAATGAGGCTAACGGCACATAAACAAGAGAGTCTAAAGTAGGCTGCGTTGGGAAGCTAATTATAGAATGAGATATCTTTGTGTAAAATGTTTATCTGAGGGTCATGAGGTTACTCTGATGGTTAGTGATCATGATCATGGATCATGGTTATGTGAATCATGGATGTGCTCAGCAAGTATGAACAGGGGCGTCACAAGGGGGGGGGGGGGGAGTGGGACTGAGTTACTAGGGCCCAAGTTGGAGGGGCCCTAGTAACTTTAGATATTGAAAAATAGCAGATATTCAAGCTCACAGCGCGGCACCAAGTGCCGTGCTGCGAGCTTGTAGATCTGCTATTTTTGAAAAGTCGTGAAAATGAGTGCAAAACTTTGAATATATGTATTTTTTAAGCGACCCTTTGTAACTCAAATTTTGCTTCTGGAAGGTCCTTGGAACTAAATATTTTGAGATGGGGGTCCATGGCCAAATACATACTGGTATCATCTTGGGGGTCCTTGACATGAAAACGTTTGAGCACCACTGACATGGAAACATAGGTTTCTTGCACACATTTAAAAAAATAGCAGATCTACAAGCTCGCAGCATGGCACTTTGTTGCCGCGCTGTGAGCTTGTATATCTGCTATTTTTCAATAGTTAACATTCATGGGGGGCCCACAGTGAATCCTTGTACCCAGGGCCCAGAATTTGGTGTGACGCCCCTGAGTATGAAGGCATTCCACCCAGTTTAGTGTGGACAGACAGACAGACAGACTGATCTAACCATCCTTAGAGCCGCATCGCATGCAGAACTAAAATACACACAATCCAAAAGTATTCTTCAATAAATATATAACCGCCCAAAAAATATATAAAGTTGACATTAATCCAAAATAATAAAATAAAAAAACTCCGTAAACAATACTATCTTATCATTCACAAGCTTGGAATGTGCATTAGGTACTACTTGTTATCATGGATTCTTTTGTATACAATCCAAAAAAAAAAACTTAAGTCAAGGTCAGGAAGTTTTATCATTATTTTAATCAAACAGCTGTGCTAACCAGGCTTTCAAGAATGTTCTAGTAAGACTGTTAAATTTTAACATGGTTTATCATGGTGAGGCCGCCTTGCTACATGGTTCAGGCTATTAAATCCTATTTTTATCATTTACTGCATGAGTACGAGATAGTGTGTGAGGACATATGGTACACAGGACAATAAAATAGTCCATATAACAACTTAAGTAGTAGATGGCAACTGTGATTAGACTAAGTCTATTATGATGTCATGCTTTTGGCAATATTGCCACTAAACAACATTTGACTTAAAGTATAGCTATATAGCATGGGGCAGGACAATAAATCACACTCAAAGAATGTATTGAATTTCCCAGTATTTTCCATTTATTTGCTTATATAGCACCCCATTCAATGCTCATTCATTTGAGAACATTCAATTCTCATTAATTTGAGAACATTCTCACAGGCGATTGTTATTTACTAAAGGAACACTGTGTACCTGATTTATTATGATAGAGGGGTGTGCCAGTTTGATAGGAACACAGCAGAACAACGGGTCAAGAAACTTTGGGCCATGCACCATTCAAGTTTGGCCAGTGCTCCCTTTTGACATAGATAATGGACTCAATGAACCGATCCTGGCTTGAGTCTTGAGACTTGGACATGTGTTGATAAAGAAATATAATATTTATCATGCTTTCAACAGTGCACAATGAAGAGAGCTTTGTTAATTTGTCATGTAGCTACAACAAGGTTATATAATAACAACACACCACATATGGTATTGCTGGTTCTGTATTTCCTTAGGTCAAAATCCAGAATCATTTGGCAAAGGGATTTAAAGTCATATCGTCGTTGTCGGGTGGAAACCTTGTATGTCCAAAACCGTCGAGGCGTTGTGTGCTTGTAGATCAGCTGTTTTCACTATTTTTGTGCGACGGCCATGTGTGATGAAGCAGTGCTTTACTTTGCGAAAAAATTAGCAAATTTGAAACTTGGAGATACAAGGTTTCTGCCCGGCAGTGACGATATACTATGTAACATTCATTTTGTAGCTCCGTTGTCAATGCCATATTTGTCTATAAGGAAAGAACACTGGAAAAGGAATGCTGCCGGATCCTCTGTAATTTTGGAAAGCAACAACATCATTATTTAAGAACTAAAATGTACATACTGTAGATAGTGAAATGACACATAGAACTCTGCCATCTCCCAGGAGGTCACCCCCTACATGACGCTGTGAAAGGACATGCAGAAAAGCTCCTTTAGCAACAGACTGTTACATCCAATTTGCAAAAACGAACGCTATAGGAGATTATTTCTGCCCACAGCAATAAGACAACTCCTCATCTGGGTGGCTTGACCAGGCCAGTTAGGAGGGGGGATGTGGGATACACGTTTTTCAGATCTCTATTAGTAATGTTTTGGTTTGGTTTGTCAGTTATTTAGTAACATTTTAACTTGCTTAGATGCATTTCTTTTAGATATGTATTATCATCATGTGTTTTCATTGATGTCTTTATGAGCTGCTGTAACACTTGAATTTCCCCTCGGGGATCAATAAAGTACCTACCTACCTACCTACCTACCTTAGGTAAGGCAATCAGGTTATACAGTAAGCAATGTTTTGACACTATTGGCAGTGTGACCCTGCATCTGTCCATGCCAGCTCAACTGTTTGTCTGGCAAATAGAGGCCTTTCAGCCAGAACAGTCTGTCCCTGAACCTCGTCTTGTCAAGTAGGAATCTCGGACATGGGTCATGTGAGGCATCGTGGAATGGCTTTCTCTCTCTCGCCAGGATTTAAAAAACCTTTGGTTTCACACAAGCACACATGGAAGCAATGTGTGCACACACACACACGCACACACGCAAACATGCACGCACACGCGCACACATGCGCACACATGCGCGCGCACACACACACACACACACACACACACACACACACACACACACACACACACACACACACACACACACACACACACACACACATTGTTTTAATCCTGTCAGTTGAAACAAGAAAGCTGCCTTGTTGAGCTTACGCTCTTAAGAGTTCATACATTTTTCAAATACTTGGTTCACAAGGGCCAACGTTATTATGAAAGAGTTGCCAAAGTTTATATTCGGACTAGTGGTGGGTGGTCAATCATTCTCACTGACCTTTTTACTGAAATGTCCAGCATAGCACATAGAAGCCTACAAGGACCTGTTGAATATTTGTGTGAGGTAGCAGTGACCTTGTTACATAAAAAGCTTTAAGGGTCAGAGAATCCTGCTGAGTGGAGAATTTCAGCTCTCAAGGCTTGTTTGGTGTTTGGAGTGCTGTGATTTCCACCGGATAAAACTGGAGGAAATGGGTTGAGTTCACTTTTTAGCTTAGAAGGGGAGCCACACTTGGCTGGACTAAGAGAGACACCCTTCCAGTTTCACACCAGGTAGTCAGTCAGTCAGTCAGTGAGACATAACCTCAATCATAGCCTGCAGGGATGATGTAAGCATTTATCCTGGACTTACTGTAAGTGCTGTGGCCAGTTGGTGAGTTGTTTGAAACACAAGAGTTTTAAACTGGTCCTCCTGACTGAGAGAACTTAACGTGTCTGTCAGCAGTGTAAAAACTACTCACATTTTATCCTTGAGTAAAAGTATTAATACAGCAATGTAGAAATACTCTTTTAGGGTGCCCTCACACCAAAATACCTAGAGTGGAATCCGCCAATGCATTTCAATGAGAATGGAGCTTTTTTTGCCAGTAGAGGATTTCTGCAAAAAACGCTCCATTCTCATTGAAATGCATTGGCAGATTCCACTCTAGGTATTTTGGTGACAAGTAAAAGTCGAGAATTCAAAATGTACTTGAGTAAAAGTATGAAAGTATTGGCATCAAAATGTACTTAAAGTACCAAAAGTAAACGTACAAAATGTTTGAAAATAGCAGAAGCTCACAACACGTTGCGATGTGACGCGTTGTGAGCTTGTAGATCGTCTGTTTTCAAATAACCAAGGGATAAAATAAGGCTACAGTGGTTAATGTATGTTTTTTGTTTTTTTTTATATTGTAATTTATATCTGCAAAGTAACTAGTAAGTTTTCAAATAAATGTAGTGGAGTAAAAGTACAATATTTGGATCTGAAATGTAGTGGAGTAGAAGTAAAAGTATTGGAAATTGGTAATACTCAAGTAAAGTACAAATACTTCAAAATTGTACTTAAGTAAACGTACTTAGTTACTTTACACCACTGTTTGTCAGTTTATTTTTCTTTTCTTTTGTATAGTCCCCACTACTGCCACCCAATGATCAATCTCACAACACTGATTTCTGTCAGAAACACAAAAAGTGGTGGCGTCATAGAAGATAGAAACAAAAACACAAAACGAAAACTGTGAAAGGACAAGCGACTTTTACACTCTCTGTCCACAGGTCGCAAAAAGGGCAAACCAACTGAGAAAAGCACACTATTGTATTAAAGTTAAGTCTTCAGAGAGACAAGAGGTTTCACCAGGGAATGTTAGAATGACGTGACTTTCATGCTCACAGTTAAAGTCTGTCAACACCATAATTGCTTTCTCAACCTGGTTGAGAAAGCAATTATAATGTTATATAATTATAATGCCAGTCAAGGAAAGGTGCTTGTCTGTTAGTAAAGCTTGAGGAAGAAACAAACTAAAGGGAGGATAAGAGAGGAGGGCTGAGATTTGCCACCGCCAAGGGTGTGGATGTAACTTTAGAAAAGGATTAAGACATAACAGTTATAGCCTCCCCGTCGATCAGAGCCAGCCAACCCGAGCCAAAGTCACAGTTTCTATTTGGAAACCTTTACTTCTGCCTTGTAGCATGTTGTTATTTTTAATAACAGTTACCATGGTTTCAATATTTAGACCAGCAGAATAATGGAGACAGGATCCACCTGTACCTAATCTACTGTACCATCCTCTTTTGGTTATAATTGGTGAACTTAATTATAATTAACATGTAAATAACATCATTAACTACACTTAAACCCATGCACTTCGTTAACCAGGGTACCCCAGGGTTCTATCCTTGGCCCTCCCCTTTCCCTCTTACACAGAATCTCTTTGCCGACAACAGAACATAGTTTTCGGTAGCCGGTGGTCTTTATAATTAAGGGCCAAATAAACATTTTAACGGTCAATGGCATATATATACCTATTTATTGCCGCAAACTTGATATGATTCTTATTAATAGACATATTTATTTATTTGTTTGTTTGTTTGTTTTTATCCCACGATTTTGTAACCCAAGTTTAACCTGGTATCAATTATCTAATGTAATCCTGGGTGCTAAACTCCCTCTGCCACCTGGAGAGACAATAACATACTATTAGACTTAATTCTAAAGCACTTTGTAACAACATGTGGATAGCATGATGGAGCTGTCTTCCCAGCCGTTTCGGAGGGTATCAGGATTGGGAAGACAAATTATGCCCCCATCTTAAAGTAGCCTGGACCTCCCCTCGTCCTCTATTTCTGTAGCATATTGTATTGGTGTATAAGTTGCATATTTAAAAGACATTTTGCACGGAAACGGGCAACTAAATCCTTCTTTAATGCATTTGACCGTCTTAGCTGAGGAACAGTTAAATTACAAAATTGGTCATCTGCGTTCATCCTTCAAGACTATCATCAAACCCAATAGCAGCTCTGAGATGCGCTCCCTAGAGTTGGGTGCGCATGGACCCAAATAATCCCAGAGACCTTTGCGCATACCCAGAATGCATGGTTCGATATCCAAGATGGCACTATTTGCGAACTGGGTTATAGACCCATATAGACCCATATAGGCCCATATATGGAGATCAGGGATCTCCATATATGGGTGTTAAGGTCTCCAAACAATTCAAGGAAAAATAACCAATGGCTCAAAATGGAGACTTCAACATAAGGAAGGACACCACGAAATGGAAAGTTTTAATGGTTTTTATTTAACCTTTTCCCACAGTAGCAAGTTTTAACGTGTTTTAATAAACCATTTTAACACTTTAAACGTTTAATGAAAACAGCTCTTAACAAAACAGCTCTTAATGCAACTTAAATTCAGGGTACTTTACCAAACCAAAAGGGACCTGGAGATGCCGGCAAAACTCAAAAGAATGGAGGGGGGGCGCAGGCCACCCCCTATAGGGACGTTGAAGCTGGCCCCCCTCCCTGCCTAACAAAACCAGAATCACAAACTAAGGGTAACCGAAAACAAGGTTACCGGCCATCTCCAGGCCAAAGTAAAATAACAACTAAATTAAAGTTACTGAAACAAAACTAAGAGAGCATCACTGTGGGAGCTGTTGCTGGGTCTGTGTCTGGGGAGAGACTGAGCTGGCTGGCTTGTATAGCAGGCTGGTGATTGAGGTGGCAGCAATTGTGATCTGCTGCAGGTGTGTCAGCCTGGGTGTGCCAGCCTGAGTGAGGAGAGAGACAATTGGTTTAGTCACAGCAAAGTGAAGGAGAAGTAGTGAGTGAGTGAGTGATGTCATGGCCATCCACAACACCCCCACCCTATGATGGCGAATACCGGGAGTGCAACGAGAGGTCATTCACTCATCAGAGAAAGAGCCTGACAATGTGTCGGCCAGGACATTATCTTTGCCACGGATATGCCTGATCTCCACATTGAAATGCTGTAAAAATATTGACCACCTCATTAACCTTCGATTTGTGTTCCGCATCTGGTTCAGGAAAACGAGAGGGTTGTGATCGGTGTAGACGAGGGTAGGCTCATTCGAAGAGCCCAAATAAACCTCGAAATGTTTTAGAGCCAAAATGAGCGCAAGCGCTTCTTTTTCAACTGTGGAATAGACACGTTGATGCCGATTAAACTTTTTAGAGTAATACGAGACCGGATGCTCAATGCCATCATCACCATCTTGAAGAAGGACCGCACCCGCCCCCGCATCACTTGCGTCCACAGTGAGTTTAAACGGCCGTTCAAACGCAGGTGCAGCTAGAACTGGAGCATTAGTTAACAAGGCTTTAATACTATCAAAAGAATGCTGACAGCTCGGAGACCATTTGTAACGCACTTTTGGGCTCAACAAGTCGGTTAATGGGGCTGCGACGGCAGAGAAGTTCCTACAGAAACTTCTATAGTAACCAGCCATTCCTAGATACCGCATTAGACCACGGCGAGTGACTGGAGCAGGAAATGAGAGGATTGCTTCAACTTTAGAATGGACAGGCTTAACTTGACCCCGACCCACAATTTTGCCGAGGTATGTCACTGTAGCCTGCCCGAACTCACACTTGGCAAGATTCAGAGTGAGATTGGCCTCACCCAACCTGCCAAACACTGCATGAAGCTGTTGCATATGTTCCTCCCATGTTTTGGAATAAACGACAATGTCGTCCAAATAAGCCTCGCAGCCCGATAGACCCGACAGTACTGTGTTGACCAGACGCTGGAACGTAGCTGGAGCGTTTCTGACACCAAATGGCATTACAGTGTATTCAAGAAAAGCATCAGGGGTCACAAAGGCAGATATAGCTTGAGCCCTAAGTGTTAACGGCACCTGCCAATAACCTTTTAGTAGGTCGAGTTTCGTAACGTACTTGGCACTGCCAACATTATCAACACAGTCATCAATCCTAGGCAGAGGATAACAGTCAGGTTTTGTGACCCCATTAACCTTTCGATAATCGGTGCAAAACCGATCCGAGCCGTCAGACTTGGCAGCCAAAAGACAGGGTGAACTCCAGGCACTTGTGCTGGGCACAGCTATGCCATTTTCCAACATGTAGTTCACCTGTTTTTGGAGACGAAGCCTTTTTTCAGGATTCACACGATAAGCGTGTTGTTTGATTGGCGGAGAATTACTGACATCAATGTCATGCTGCAACACATGCGTCCTAGTTGGCACATCCGAAAAGAGATTTAAATTAGAGCCAATTAAACCGATCACGTCCTCACGTTGAGACTGAACCAAATTTGGAAGACAATCATGAAGGTTAGAAAGCATTTCTGAATTCTTAAGTCGCCCCTGAATCACATCACTGGATATACCTACAATATCATCTTGGTCATCCTGAGATTCAAGAGGGGGAACACTGGCGTTGCTAGACATCGCCAGAGTTACCTTGCCACCGTCAGTAGTTTCTGCACTGGACATCTCCGGTGCCACACTGACATCTGGACCATCAGAAGGGGTGGAAACGGATTGAGACCCTCTGTCAAAATAAGGCTTCAACATGTTAATATGACACAGCCTACTATGACGTCGACGCTCAGGGGTGTCGATTATGTAGTCCCGATCGCCCACCTTCTTTTTAACTTTGTAAGGCCCGCTGTAACGTGCCTGAAGAGAAGAGCCAGGAACCGGCAATAAAACCAGCACTTTATCACCGGGACTGAAACTCCTGCTTTTTGCATCTTTGTCAAACCATCTTTTCATTTTGCCCTGTGCAACGGTCATGTTTTGTCTTGCCAATTCACCAGCGCGGTGCAGTTTGAAACGGAACTTTGACACATAATCAAGCAGATTTTGAGGTTTGCTACCACCCAGCCATTTCTCCTGCAATAGTCTAAGGGGCCCTCTCACCGTGTGTGCAAACACCAGTTCGGCGGGACTAAAGCCGAGGGACTCCTGTACCACCTCACGAGCGGCAAAGAGGAGAAGATGGACACCCTCGTCCCAGTCCCTGTCGAACTCAAAGCAGAAGGTGCGCAACATGTTCTTCAAAGTTCTATGGAAGCGTTCAATAGCTCCTTGACTCTCTGGATGATAAGCGGATGAACACACATGAGTGATGTTAAGCTCTTTCATGACTTGTGAAAACACACGTGACATGAAGTTCGAACCCTGGTCAGATTGGCAAATTTTGGGCAGACCAAACAGAGAGAAGAACTTAACCAAGGCCTTAACGACAGCTGGAGCTGTAATAGAACGCAGAGGGATGGCCTCAGGAAAGCGAGTCGCTGTACACATTATGGTTAGCAGAAATTTGTTACCACTCTTAGTGCGAGGGAGAGGCCCCACACAGTCAATTTGCACATGCTCGAAGGGCTCACCAATAACAGGGATTGGATAAAGTGGATATGGAGCGATAGCTTGACTTTTAGCAACCTGGCAAACATGACACGTCTTGCAGTGGTGACGCACGTCACCTTTTAGCCCTGGCCAGAAAAAGTACCGCAAGATACGATCAAAGGTCTTGTTAATCCCCAAGTGGCCAGAAAGTGGGTTATCGTGTGCAAGTTTCAAAACTTCACCCCGATAAGTTTGAGGAATAACAATCTGTTCCACCACCCCCCAACTATCATGGCTAGATAACCGTCGAGGTGTCCACTTACGCATGAGCACGTCACCCTTTAGGAAAAACCCTGTTGACACATCATCCAACTCCCTTCCCGAAATAACACTTTCAAGGAGAGGAGCTAGTGATGCATCACGCTTTTGATCGGCAACTAGCTGCTCACGTGACATGCAAACCTTAGAGTCAAGTGGAGGCAAAACAGAACGGGCAGGGACCTCTGGAGAGGCAGGTGGAGAAGCTGAACAGTTAACCAGAAAACTGTCAGACAGTTCCACCTCAGTCTCCAGTTTCTGACGCTCGGCCATAGCACGCGTCACAGCACAGACTGAAAACACTTTGGGGAACTTTAGTGCCAAGTCATCAGAATTCTCTGGAAGAGGAACAGTAATTACCTCTGGATTAATGAGCATTTTACCACCAGCCAAATCATTGCCCAAGAGCAGAGTTACCCCCTCAATTGGAAGTTGTGCACGGAGCCCCACCTTAACAAACCCCTTGACCAAGTCTGATTCAAGATAGATATTATGGAGTGGTAGGCCCACAAAACGCATATCGAAACCTCTAACAAGAACATCTGATTTAACTGCAGACTTGTCTGAAAATGGCAGAACATGCTCTAGGATTACCGATTGGTTGGACGCAGTGTCCCTGATAATAGTAACTGGTACCTTAAGATCCCCCTCTGTCAAAGAGACAAAACCTTTCATTAAAAAGGGCTGGAATTCAGGGTCAGGAATGGGCACCGGCTCTACGGAAGCAGAAGGCAAAGGTTCACTTTTGATTAACACAACAGACTTCGGTGGCTGAGACTTGTTCTTAAGGGTAAAGCATTTGTTAATGGTGTGACCAATTTTCTTGCAATAACTGCATGTTGGCCTTTCCCCACTGTCTGACTTCTCAGACTTCACCTCACCCTCCCTTTTACCACCTGAAACATGGTCTGGCTGAGAAGAGTTAGCTTTGTCTGAGTGAGAAAAGTTAGACTTATCCGAGTGAAAAGAGTGAGGTTTACGCCATGAGGAGTGAGAACTACGCTCTGAGGAAACAGGAGCTCTTTCAAAACTGTCCTTGTGGGTGAGCACATACTCATCCGCAAGGACAGTTGCAACTGCTAGTTTCGAAGCCTTCTGTTCGTTAATATAGGTTGCAAGTCTATCAGGCAAACAGTTCTTAAACTCCTCTAGGAGGATAAGCTCTCGCAACTGGTCAAACTCAGTTACTTTAGATGACTGACACCAGCGGTCAAACAGAGCTTCCTTCTCCCGACCAAACTCAGAAAAAGTGTGACTGTCTAGCTTTTTAAACCGGCGAAACTTCTGCCTATAGGCTTCGGGCACCAATTCAAAAGCTCTAAGCACAGCAGCCTTGACTTTGTCATAATCAAGACTGTCACCTGGTGACAATGCTGTGTATGCTTCCTGGGCTTTCCCAATTAGCACACACTGCAACAGTAATGGCCAAACTTTTTTGGGCCATTTCAAAGTCTCAGCTGTGCGCTCGAACAGAATAAAGTACTTATCGACATCTTTACCATTAAATGGAGGAATCATGCGAATGCATTTGTTAACATCAAATTCAGCTTGTGAACCACCAACACGTGGGGGAGAGGGCTGGTTCAGCTCTAACTCTTTTAAGCGTATTTCTCGTTTAGTCTGCTCATCCAATTCCATTTGCTTTAGTTGAACACTAACATTGAGCTCATGCTCTTTAAGTTTAGCTGCCCTCTCACTCTCCTGCTCTTTAAGTCTAGCTGCCCTCTCACTTTCCTGTGCCCGCAACTCTACACGGCGCAGCTCTAGCTCCAATTCTAGCTTCCTAATGCTTGGATCAGAAGTAACTGGTTTTGCTGGTGAAACAGCTGTACCAGGGTCAGGCAACAAGCCTTTCTCAAACAGTGCAGTCCATAATTCATGTTTTATAACTTTCTTTGTTTTAGTCTTTGAGACTTCGATAGTATAGTGATCAGCAATAGAAGTCAAATTGTCTTTGGTGCATTTGTGAAATGCATCAAGAGAAGGCTGCTTAACAAATTCCTCAACGTCCATTTTGAACAATGACTAGTGACCAATTTGTACTGAAAAAGTTATCGCAAAGCGAAAAAGGTACCAAAAAACAAGCGCATCAAAAAATTTGCAAAAGCAAAAACGAGGTTACCTCAGTAACCTATAGTTTAAGGCAAAAGGCCAGAACCAAGCGCTTGTAACAAAGGCAAATGAGCCAACGCCCAATGAGACACAGATGAGACACAGACCAGCAATGGAAAAACACTGCCCAACACAGCACTAGTTAAGTGGTGTCCCAATAAAGGTGTGCACAAACTTAGGTCTATCAAAGCAAACAAATAATCAGAAACTCAGTAAAAGTTACTTTTAACCAATTATACTGAAATAAAATACTGATATTGTATTTTGCAAACAAACGATAGCCTAATTGAAACCTAATTAATTGAATTAGCCTACTCAATTACATTTAAGGTGGACCAAATAAATCCAAAACCTTCAAAATATTTTAAAGGTGCACACCAAAGTTTAACAAATTTTACTTAAAGTTAGGGATAGAGAACAAAATAATAGTTTGACGAGCCCCCATTATGTTAAGGTCTCCAAACAATTCAAGGAAAAATAACCAATGGCTCAAAATGGAGACTTCAACATAAGGAAGGACACCACGAAATGGAAAGTTTTAATGGTTTTTATTTAACCTTTTCCCACAGTAGCAAGTTTTAACGTGTTTTAATAAACCATTTTAACACTTTAAACGTTTAATGAAAACAGCTCTTAACAAAACAGCTCTTAATGCAACTTAAATTCAGGGTACTTTACCAAACCAAAAGGGACCTGGAGATGCCGGCAAAACTCAAAAGAATGGAGGGGGGGCGCAGGCCACCCCCTATAGGGACGTTGAAGCTGGCCCCCCTCCCTGCCTAACAAAACCAGAATCACAAACTAAGGGTAACCGAAAACAAGGTTACCGGCCATCTCCAGGCCAAAGTAAAATAACAACTAAATTAAAGTTACTGAAACAAAACTAAGAGAGCATCACTGTGGGAGCTGTTGCTGGGTCTGTGTCTGGGGAGAGACTGAGCTGGCTGGCTTGTATAGCAGGCTGGTGATTGAGGTGGCAGCAATTGTGATCTGCTGCAGGTGTGTCAGCCTGGGTGTGCCAGCCTGAGTGAGGAGAGAGACAATTGGTTTAGTCACAGCAAAGTGAAGGAGAAGTAGTGAGTGAGTGAGTGATGTCATGGCCATCCACAACAATGGGCATGTTTTGGGCACAAAGGACAAGGACTGAATGTGATGTCACAATGTGATGTCACAACGATGTGATGTCACAGCAGGTCAGCAGCTATAGACATCGAGGCGTTACTCGCGTACGGACAAGATGTGACGGTTTTCATAGTTAACTGCGACCTACGGTCGCAATAATAATTAGGCTATAATGGTCTTTACATTGAAACAAATGCCATTGTGGTACTGAATAGAGGTGAAGTCCCAGACACCACCTTGTAGAAGGAATACAGTATGATTTGCATAGATCATAGACAGATTATAAAGGCGAGTCATGTACTGTATACAGTGCTCTCTCTATACAACAGTTTACTGCTATCAACTGATTTCTGCTTTACTTTTACACCTGTAGCTTCCTAACCAATAACGCTGAGCTTGGTTCATATTGCAGTATCATAGCACTTACTACCTAATAGGGCATTAACGACTTGTGATTTTTGCAAGTCGACTCGACTCAGTAAAAAGTTGAGTTGAAGTCGACTTTATCGTTTGATGATGTCATCACATCACACACAACCCCCCAATTATTTTGGAGGGTCCCCAGATGATTAACTTAATGTGAAACATTGTTTTCTCACTCAACAGTAAACAAACCAACTTAAAGTTTAAGTGTATAGAGGCCAGGGTATATGAACATTTCTAAAGTGCCAATTTAAGGACTTTTTAATACCTCTAAAA
Organism: Nannobrachium achirus; assembly: GCF_963921795.1. Lineage (NCBI taxonomy): Eukaryota > Metazoa > Chordata > Actinopteri > Myctophiformes > Myctophidae > Nannobrachium > Nannobrachium achirus. Next base: position 712,820 of record NC_137824.1, read on the forward strand.
TGACAAATTAAACTTTTCCAAAACATTCCAAATTGTCAAATATATAGAGGCAGAAATTGTGAAAATAGCCAATCTACATGCTCACAACGCCTCGCATCACGAGCCGTTGTGAGCATATAGATCGGCTATTTTCACAAGAACCATGTTATACCAAATGTAATGTAACAATGTAATATTGGATCATTCCGTTCTCTTCAACTTCGACTTTCGACTTTCTCTGGTGGGAGTCGACTTGTGTAATGAAGTCGACTCAGACGACTTATCGACTTTTTCGTTAATGCCCTACTGCCTAACCCCCCTTTCTCTATCAACAACAATAACAACAACAACAATACCCTTGCCTATAAGTGTTTTTCTAACTTTTCAAACTTAACACCAAAGGGCAAGTCAAAATCTTAAGGCTCACCTGTATTCATATCCATGCAAGATATCACTCATACTGTATATCATAACACTCTTATCACTCACAAACTCACTTATCACGCCCTCACAAATTCTCTAAAATAGCAAATCTCACAACATATTTTTGGCAACTGGGTAAAAGACCTCACATAACCTAGTCATACTATACTGCAGAAATAGGCCTACACTACACCAGGGGTTTTCAAAGTGGGTGACGGGGCACCCTGGGGTGCCATGACAGCAGTCCAGGGATGCCGTGAGATAATTTGATAATATTTGGAATTTATTTGGACACTTGAAAAAATATTTAGTATAATTTTAAACTTGAAGTACAAAGTTATTTTCAGTCAGTTCTAACCAAAATGGCTATTATCTCAACAATTTCCTCGCAATATATTGGGCAGAAACCTCATATCTCAGCCCTGCTTCATCATACAAGACTGTCGCCCAAAACTAGTGATAACAGCCGATCTACAAGCACACGTTGTGTGCTTGTAGATCGTCTGTTTTCACTAGTTTAGTACATTTTATAGATGATAAATGCAAAACGAACGGTTTTGGACATACAAGGTTTCCACCCGACAACAACTATAAATATAAGGTGCTGGGAGTGAAAATTATAATGTAGGGGTGCCTCGGATTAAAAAAATATTTATGGGGTGCCCTGAGACAAAGAAGTTTGGGAACCCCTGCAATACACTACAGTATACGGCAAACAAGAATGTAAAATGTACACCCACCATCCATGTGTACACTCCCAATGTTGAACGAGCAAGCATGTATACACAAAGAGTAGGGAGCAGTGTCCCCAAAAAATGTGGAGGGATCCATGTTGATGACATGAGTGTAGACATACTGTGGAGCGAGTTTCGTGATAATAGGGGATAAATTGGAGGAGCAGTGTCCAAAAATGTGCTTTCAAAAATCGGCCTGAAGGTGGCGCTATATGGGACAGATCCATGTTGATGACATGAGTGTAGACATACTGTGTACCGATTTGAGTGATTTTAGGGGCAAAATTGTAGGAGCAGTGTCCAAAAATGTGTTTTGCAAGAATCGGCCTCATGGTGGCGCTAGAAGAGGGCCATGTGAGGAATGAGGGGTGGGGTCTCCGCGCCGCCGAGGCGGACCAATAGGTACCGGCCCCGGCTCTCCCGGTCGCTCCTAGCCCAAGTTACGGCATTTTATGTGCGCTGCAGTGGCAGGGGGTCCTCCACTAGGGGCGCCACCACTTTTGCATCCGTTCTGGAGCACCAGGAGTCGGTGGTCCCCGGGAATTCCCCGTGAGCAGCCCCGTTGGGGTGGTCATTTGGTCATTTTTGCACATTTGGTCATTTTTTACACCTGGGGGTCCCCCAGGGACCTGGGGGTCCCTGGAGCTCCAGGGGTCCTTGGAGGTTGTAGTTTGGCAGGCAAGGAGTGTGTGTGCAAAATCTGGCATGGATCGGGGCAACGGTTGCGGAGATATGAGCAGGGCAAAAGTGTGACGTGTGACTGACGCACGGACAGCCGGTGGAGCTTTTGATAGTAAATGCGACCTACGGTCGCAATCAGTATCATAGTGCCACATGTCAGGAACATGCACAAATAGCAAAATAATCACATTTCAAGGATAAAAGTCACACTTTAGGCTGGGAATTCAAAATAAAACTTGTTATGACTAAAGGCATAACTTTGCTCCCCCTAATTTAATATCTGCGATGTCTCTGTTCCATTGCATAAACACTCATAATGCATTAGTCTGTGAATGAGACTTAGGACTGTATTTTGATTGTACCAGATACTATGCCTTAAATGTAAGGCCTGTCCATACTGTCTTCAACCACTGAACTTTTCGCCAGAGAGTTCTGACTTCCCCGACGTGCAGATTTCCGAACTCTAATTCGGGGTAATGCTTTTCAGAATATGTGAGTGACGTCATTTTGTAGTCTGGCGAAAAGTCAGGCCTTTAAGTTAAGGCATAAGAGCTGGTACTTGTACTTGTATGGTACTTGTATGTCCAAAACCGTTCGTTCTGCATTTATTAATTTAAAAATGATTTAAACTAGTGAAAACAGCCGATCAACAAGCACACAACGCCTCGCACTGCAAGGCGTTGTGTGCTTGTAGATCTGCTGTTTTCACTACTTTTGTGCGACGGCCTTG
>NC_137824.1:717866-942866 GCF_963921795.1 Nannobrachium achirus
GATTTTCGCCATGGGTTTTCCTCTCTAAAACTGTACCATAGATAAGCCCCATACTAGATGTATAACTTGAGTAGTGATAGTGGTGTGTGTGTGTGTGCAATAATGGCTATTTAATGGACTTGTTGAGTTACTGTATTGTTGTGTCTGAATAGGCTGCTTTGGCACTGTGCCAAAAGATGTCTAGCAGAGGAGCTGTTAAGTGTGTGTGTGCGTGCGTGCGTGCGTGCCTGTGTGCAGTTTTTAGTGTCTTGTCCTCCGGGAAGCACCAGGCAGTCTATAAAGTGGTAATCAAGCCGTTGTTGCTCTTTACAGACACACACACACACACACACACACACACACACACACACACACACACACACACACACACACACGTGTGCACGTTCACAAACACTTTCCAAAGCCATCATCATTACGTTGTGCCAGAGGCAGTGGTGTGAGCATTGTCAGAGACCCAGCAGGCAGTAGATCTGTAACTTTAGGTACCTGTGAACAGTGTTGGAGAAGTTACTTTGAAAGCGTAACTTGTACAGTTACAAGTAACTCACCATGGCGGTAACTTGATCAAGTTAAAGTTATACCCCTGGAGAAATTAAAGTTTCAAGTTACATAGAAAAAGTAACTGTACTTCAAGTTACTTTTTTTCAGCATTACATTGAGAATGTACATTTGGTGTACATGAAACAACATATAATATCCTACAAAAAGTCACATGCCAGCAGAAATATGCCTCTCAACTGAGTTTTATGTTTTATTTCAAAAAGGTTGACATTTTCTTCAGTAAACATTTGTGTTCCTAAAATAAAAAAAATTAAAAAAAACTCAGTTACATGAAAGTTACAGCAAAATGGAATGTAGTTACGTAACTCAGTACTATGCGAGTTACGTAATATAATGTATATAATGTCCCGAAAACTGAAAGACAGACATTACCCCCCGCCCACAAACAATAATCTAATAATACATTTTGTACAAATTCAATAATCAGTTAAATCGATTTGTTTGATTAACTGCTGCACCAGACCTGTGGCTGGAAAATTGGCATCACAGTAATAAAAATGAGCCCGTAAGGGTCAAGTGAGGGCACAGTTCACTGTGAACTAGGTCAGGGGTCGTCAACCCTAGCGTCCATATTCGGAGAACTTTAGCCAAAAATAGCAGATCTACAAGCTTACAACGCCTCACACTGCGAGGCGTTGTAAGCTTGTAGATCGGCTATTTTCTGCAAAGAGCTTTGGAGGGGGGAAAAGAGCAGACCAAGTACAGTGAAAGGTCAAGTTTATTAAGTATTGACTGTTCAAGTGACAAAATACACTGTTGATCGTGCTGTCTATGAACAGATTGTGGGGGTCCCTGCTTCATCTCTCTCTCAACTAAGGGGTCCTTGGCCTGAGAACGTTAAAGACCCCTGAACTAGTTAAAGATCAGTGGTGATGGATGGTGATACACCAGCATGGTCACCTCTACCCTGAGGTGTCACATGAGCCCTGCGTGACTTCTAAAAACAAAGGGTGCGTTCGGAAATGCAACTCACTGGTGTGCCATGTTGTTGTTCGTTTATTCGGTGCACTTGGTGCGTTGTCATTCGGAAATCCAGTGCGCGGCGCACCGGTGTGCTGAGTGCACGCACTGACCGACCCTACTCAGAAGATGGGGTTTGGCAGTGTGGTGCGTCGGTGCGGTGTTTTGATTGGTTGGTTTTCATGGCGGTGTCTCGCACTTCTCAGCTGTGAATAATGGTGTAGGAAATTATAACAAAATGCACCATTTGCTGCTTTATTGGTCCTTTGGGCTTTATTGTTACACACGCATCAACGTGTAAACTAACAGCAGGAAGGCCAATGTTATGAATTAAATGACCTATCAAAAGCAACGTTACGTTAGCAACTGCTGCTTTTAAGAAAGTTTTCTGACTGAAAAAAGCACACAGTTGCCTCTTAACTGGTCGTTCGTAAATAAGCCACACTGAATGCACTCTCAACGTCACCGCCCACTGCACTCACTACACTGAGCACACACCCGGTGGGCATTTCCGAACGCACCCAAAGAAAACCATAGCAACTTTAATCTGAAGTTTGTTAAGACAAAACATTATCAATACACATACCGGTACACAGTATCAATTCACAGTTGAGATTGATCCTTTGCGCATTCTTGAGGCGTTTCATTTTTATTTTTTATTTTTTATAAATTAATGATTAGCTAATGTCATGTTTACCGTGGCAGATTTATTGTTAAATCAAAGATAAGCCCTGTAATATTTAATCAAACAATCCTGTACCTTTCAAGGATAGGTAAAAGGGTTAGGTTCGACTAATCTGTCTTTATTCATGCAAGCCTGAACACACGTGTGTGCATGTGTATGCGCATGCGCACACACACGTGCGCACGCACACTGTGAGCCACCATTATGAACATCTCAGCATAGCACCTGATTGCAGCTAAATTGTGTTCTCCTGGGTGTGAATCCCTACATGTAGGTTCATGTAGATTATGTTAAAGGACAACTTTGTTTTTTTACAACAAGGGTTCATATTTTAGATCGTAATTGGAGAAAAGAAAAAGTGAGTGTTAAAATGTTTTCATTTGCTTCGTTCTATTGTTTTATCGCGTTTACCGTGCTAAAATGTGGGGCATGCGTACACATGGGGGCATGCATACAAGTGGCTAAATATATCTTTTTAGACACAATAAGCCAGTAGTTTCTTTATTATTACAGTAACACTTCTAGCCCCCATAAGTCACATCCAAACATGAAAGGTTGCGTTGTATCTTGGGAATGGGCTTATTCTGTGTAAAATGACATATTTAGCCACTTGTACGCATGCCCCCAACCACTGAAATAAGAATCTCTAAAACAATAGAAAGAAGTAAATGAAATAATTTTAACACTCATCTTTTATATTCTTTCATTACAATCTAAAATATGAACCCTTGTTGTAAAAAAATAAAGTTGTCCTTTAATCAGAACTCTCTTCTTTGCACACTGCTGCGTTTTTCAGGCCGAATATCGGAGTGAATTTCGGAGAGCGTGAATACAAAAATCTACCTCACGTTATGTCAATCACGTTTGCACACTGCCGCCCGTTTCGTATTTATTTTCGGACCAGGGTTGATTTTTTCCGATTTTCGCGATTGTTGCCACTAGGTCCTTTGCTCTCTCTCTCTCTTCTCTCTCTCTCCTTGGCCTGAAAAATGCTTTCGAGGATATCGGATTTCCAAAACGCAACGAAAACACGCAGTGCAGTGTGCAACCAGCTTCTGTCATTAATCTTTGTGCCAGGAATTTGTGGTGTAAATGGATCTAAATGTTGGCAAGCAAAGCTGGCAAACCGGTGTATAATATTTAAAAACAACTTCCTTCAAAGGATCAGCCAATCTCTTCTGTGTTTAATTACTTTGTTTAAACATAAACAGTAAATAGCAGATCTAGAAAGCTCACAACATGTCGCAACGTTGTGAGCTTGCAGATTGGCTATTTTTATGATTTTCTTTTGAAAGTATAGCTCCAACTCATTCCAGCATGTTTACCTGCACAACAGAACAATACAACAGAGTGATATTAATTAAAACGATAGGATTCTTACAAATAATACTTCAAAAGCAGAGAACCACCCAACCAGTGAAATACTTTCACCTCTCCTCTTATTCTTCACATTAGTGGAACTTTTTTCTCCCTTGTTTTTTATTTTATTTTGTCTGTCTGCCCTATTCTTTCTTTCTTTCTTTCTTTCTTTCTTTCTTTCTTTCTTTCTTTCTTTCTTTCTCTTTCTTTTAGCTTCTTCTTTTTCTTATTTTATTTGGCAGAAGTGCAACTTATATAATTCAGAGTGGAGGGGGTGAGGGTTGAGTGACCATAGCTACTGCTTACAGTCTTATCTGTTTGGACCATGGCTGTGGCGCCTATTTAGATAATAAGGCAGTCTGTCAACACTCGCCTTCACACACACACACACACACACACACACAGGCGCACGCACGCACACACGCACGCACGCACGCACACACGCACGCACGCACGCACGCACGCACGCACGCACGCACGCACGCACGCACGCACGCACGCACACACACACACACACACACACACGCACGCACACACACACTCACACTACCACACTACACTACACAGCCCATTACCTGACACTATAGGGCTGTTGTTCTGAATACGAAGTGATGAGTAATTGCAATACAAATAGCCATTATGTTGTAATTACACCATGTAAATGACCATTAGACAGTGATAGGGGTTCTGTTCTTCAGAGTACATGCTTGCATCAGTGTACAAGAGTTGTTCTCAGACCACAGCCAAAATCAGTGTTGCCTAGATGGAAAAGGAGCCTAATTAAGACTAGAGGGCTTAAGTGGCTAATAGACCACCATCTCCATACCACCCAGGCTGAGGGATGAGCCACAGGCAAGTGGGATAATAAAAGTTATATTCCTAGCCAGTAGCCACACATGTTTCATTTTCATATGCCTAAGGTTCCCTTTTGACTGAATGAGAGTGGTCAGTGGGATAACTGACCGTGCAAGAGAGATATGGGGAAAATGGGCTTGGTTAGCTATATCTACAGTCGACCTAGCACAACCTCCAAAACCCAAAGAGCTTTACAGAATTGAAACTTGATTTGCTGATCAAGAATAGGAGATTCATAAAAATACATTGTCACTGTCAGGCAGAAACCTTCTATCTCCTTCTATCTCTAAAGTAAAGCCCTGTTTCATCATGCAAGACTGTCGCACAAAACCAGTGAAAATAGCTTTTTAAATCATTTTTTAAATGATAAATACAAAACGAACGCTTTTGGACATACAAGGTTTCCACCCCACAACAACGATATCTGTCTTATGTAGACCCTAACAAAATGCAGGCATCTCCAGACAAGTATTCTGATGGTTATTCTCGGGGGCTTGTTAGAGAGCCCCATGTGCTGTTATCCCAACCGCAAGTGAGTTATTTTTTTCTTCCCAGTCCACTGTAGTCGGTCGAACAATAAAGCCAGACTGCTTCTTTGTTGAGAGGGCCTGAGCCAGTCCTATCATTAGCTAGTCCAAAGCTCCCAGGGCATGTTTCACATGCAGGTTGGGTACATAATGTAAAGTCAGTGGTGGTAACAGTTCTCACATTCTTTACTTAAAGGGATATTTCACTTTCAAAAAACCTTTTGGTAATTTTATCATCTAATCAGGCTTTTATGAATACCCTGAACAGTTTTTAATTAGCTTGATTGAATATTTAGATATTTGATGTAAATGTTACCAGGCCCTCCAGGCCCAGGGCCTCTCCCCACACACACCCATTGTAACTTCAAACTTCATTTTAACCACGATAGATTAATTAAAAACACACATTGTTTTTTTCTGGTGACTCATACTACCCTCCTAATATGTGAGCAGGCCGTGTTTTTTTTGATAACTTTTTTCATTTATTTTTAATAATTATTTCATTTTTTCCATTTTCCCAAATAATTATTAAAATTAAATGAAAACACAGCCTGCTCACGTATTAGGAGGGTAGTATCAGAAAAAATAATGGGTGTTTTTAATGAATCTATCATGGTTAAAATGAAGTTTGAAGTTACAATGGGTGTGTATGTGGAGAGAGGCCCTTCCACTGCTCCCTGTTGAAAGTGGAATATCCCTTTAAGTAAAAGTATCAATACTGTATGTACTCTGTTAGGGTGCCCTCACACCAAAGTACCTATGAGAGTGGAATCCGCGTTCCGCCAATGCATTTCAATGAGAGTGAAGCGGTTTCATGCCAGCAGAGGATTTCTGCCAAGAACGCTCCCTTCTCATTGAAATGCATTGGCGGAACGCAGATTCCACTCTCATAGGTACTTTGGTGTGAGGGCACCCTTAGAAGTAAAAGTCCAGAATTCAAAATGTACTTGAATAAAAGTATGAAAGTATTGGCATCAAAAAGTACTTAAAGTACCAAAAGTAAAAGTACAAAATGTTTGAAAATAGCAGATCTAGATTCAGCTATTTTCAGATATCCTTGGTATAAAATAGGGCTAAAGTGGTTAATGTATGTTTATAATTCATCCACAACTTTCCAACATTTCCAACGCAACATTTTCCAACTTTCCAACGCAGCCGAGTGTGATCTACAAGCTCACAACGGTTGCATCTGCGACGCGACGTGAGCTTGTATGTCTGCTGTTAACCGGGTCCTACACATAATGCTCCAGTAAATGTTTGCGGAAACAGGTGGATACCTGCAAAGTAACTAGTTACTAAAGTTTTCAAATAAATGGAGTGGAGTACAATATTTGATTCTGAGATGTAGTGGAGTAGAAGTAAAAGTATTGGAAATTGGAAATACTCAATTGCAACATTGTACTTAAAGGACCACCTCACCTCTGGGACAACCAGATCTTATTTTATTATTGATGATGCATTTTGCATCATATGACCAGTTGTTGCATGCTGAAATACTAAAATATCTAAAAACACAGATTGAACACAAAAAATAACTCAGGATTGTGTTGATCGTGGAGGCGCACGAGTGAGAAGCTCATACTGTGATCGTGTCCCAAACAACAATAAAATAAGATCTGGTTGTCCCAGAGGTTAGGTGGTTCTTTAAGTACAGTACTTAAGTAAATGTACTTAGTTACGTTACACCACTGTGTACAGTACTAGAGCACACACACAAACACCCACACACCCACATACGCACGACACACCATACTATGAGAGTAGAGAGTATTGAATAATGACACTCAAATGCACATCAGGACATCACATCCACATGCATTCATGCACCCGTTTACCCCTGCTTGGCCTGCACGTGCGAGTATTCACAAACGCACGCTGAGCATCTCTATTGCTGCCACCCACGCCCCTGCAGGGCGTGCAGCTGGCGTCAGGCAGACTTTGGTTACAGCATTGTAACCAAGCATTACGGTGGAGGGGTGTCGCACCAAATGCTGGGCCCTGGGTACTTTAACTATTGAAAAATAGCAGATATACAAGCTCACAGCACGGCACCGAGTGCCGTGCTGCGAGCTTGTAGATCTGCTATTTTTGAAAAATCTTGAAAATTTGAATATTCTTTGAATATTCTCTGAATATTTCAAATCCTTCTATGTTTTCTTTTTTTTGGTTTTTGAAAAATCTATGTTTCTATGTCAGTGGTGCTCAAACTTTTTCATGTGAAGGACCCCCAAAATTATATGTATTTGGCCACGGACCCGCATCTCAAAATATTTAGTTCCAGGGACCCCCCAGAAGCAACATTTTTGTTACAAATGTTCGCTTAAAAAATACAGTACATATATTCAAAGATTTGCACACATTTCCACGACTTTTCAACAATAGCAGATCTACAAACTCGCAGCTCAAGTATAAAGTAATTCCAGGCCCCTCCACCTCGGGCCCTTGTAACTAAGTCCCACTTTCCCCCCTCCCCATGTGACGCCCCTGGGCGTGACTTTAGTCACAGCGTTGCCAGCGTAGCCCATTACGGTGGAGAGCTGCTGGCGTTGCTGGGAAAATAGCATATTTTCTTCCCCTTTCTACCTCTGCCCGTCATGAAGCAAGGTTTTCCAATACACACAGGAAAGGTTACACTGATGAGAAACAGTGGCGTCAGTTCAGAAAAAGATAAGGTATGGCAACATGACTGGTGTCTTACACCAGTCATGTTGCCATACCTCAGCAACAGGCATGATACATTTATTTAAGAAGTATACATTTTATTTTTTCCCCCGTTTCTACGGTTTCTTGGGCTGGATATGGCAGCCTGGAACGGTTGTTCAAGTGCAGCTAAACTTGGCATGTTAATAAACGTGCCACAATTAACAATGATGCATTGCACCTGTGCAGCTGACCTGCGGAACCTGGGAATATACCATTCTGTCAAGATGGGGAGAATACAAGTGTGGATGGAGAATATGAAGAGTTCATTTGCAAAAACAGATAAAAGCCATTTTGGAAAAAAATGAGATGACTATTGTAAATAACAGTTAAGTTAGAGTTTTATTAGAATATAAAATCAATTTTGTTGTTAAGGCAGATATATCCCATTCTAAACGCCCTCAAAGATCAGGTTTTGTAGCAAAAACAGACAAGTGACATAGCTCTTTGTTTGCAGAAACAGATAAATCCATTGGGCAGCGTGTTTAGACCATGTGATCCAAGATGGTGCCCCATTATGCACCAAACTTGTCTCAAACATTGTTCAGGGGTCTGCCATGAGGATAGTCAAACCAGGGGCCATTTGTGGCCCCCAGGGGCCATGTGTGGCCCCCAGGTGCCTCTGGGTGCCACAGGCGCACTGTTGCCCCATTTTGCACCAAACTTCTCTCAAAGACTGTTCCAGGGGTCTGTCATGAAGATAGTCACACCAGGGGCCATGTGTGGCTCCGAGGGGCCATGTGTGGCCCCCAGGGGCCTCTGGGTGCCATAGGCGCACTGTTGCCCCATTATGCACACTGTTGCCACCATTATGCACCAAAAGTGTCTCAAACACTGTTCAGGGGTCTGCCATGAGGATAGTCACACCAGGGGCCATGTGTGGCTCCCAGGGGCCATGTGTGGCCCCCAGGGGCCTCTGGGTGCCATAGGCACACTGTTGCCCCATTATGCACCAAACTTGTCTCAAACACTGTTCCAGGGGTCTGCCATGAAGATAGTCACACCAGGGGCCATGTGTAGCTCCCAGGGGCCATGTGTGGCCCCCAGGGGCCTCTGGGTGCCATAGGCGCACTGTTGCCCCATTATGTGCACTGTTGTTCCATTATGCACCAAATGAGTGTCTCAAACACTGTTCAGGGGTCTGCCATGAGGAAAGTCACACCAGGGGCCATGTGTGGCTCTCAGGGGCCATGTGTGGCCCCCAGGGGCCTCTGGGTGCCATAGACGCACTGTTGCCCCATTATGCACCAACATTTTCTCAAACAATGTTCAGGGGTCTACCATGTGGCCCCATGTGGCGTGTGGCTCCCAGTGGCCCCTGATATACAGGGGCCCCTGATGAGGCCTGTGAGGTGGCCCCTGGTGTGACTATTGTCATGGCAGACCCTTAAACAGTGTTCATGCTAAGTTTGATGCAGATTGGAGCAATGGTGTGCCTTTGGCACCCCGGGGCCCCCGGGGGCCCCTGATATGGTACACTGGGGCCCCTGGTTTAGCCCTTTGTGTGACTATTGTCATGGCAGACCCTTAAACAGTGTTCATGCTAAGTTTGATGCAGATTGGAGCAATGGTGTGCCTTTGGCACCCTGGGGCCCCCGCGGGCCCTTGATATGGTACACTGGGGCCCCTTGTGTGGCCTGTGAGGTGGCCCCTGGTGTGACTATTGTCATGGTAGACCCCTGAACAGTGGTTGTGCCAAGTTTGGTGCAGATTGGAGCAACGGTGCACCTTTAGCACCCCAGGGGCCCCTGAGTTGTCCCCTATTGTGCCCCCTGGTGGCTACATGTGGCCCCTATAAAAGTACAGACTACTTAAGTATGTTGTCAAAACTTTGTTTTTGCTCTCCTGTAAAATTCTGGAAATCCTTTTTGCGTCCTCGATATGGCAAAATTCAATGGTGAAACATCAATTGTGGAGTTATCTGTTTTTGATAAAAAACGACTGTTGGAGTTATCTGTTTTTGCCAAAAGAATAAGTTTAAATTAAAAGAAAAACTATTTTCTAATAAAGTTACATTTTTTATGATACATCTATTTTGTTAAGTCATTTTTACTTAGTCAAATCCACCCAACTTCAGTTTGATTGATATTACTTTGAGTGCACAATAAAAAAACTGGATTTGTGAACATTTATAAAAACGGAGTTATCTGTTTTTGCAAATGAACTCTTCATATAATTATAATACATTGTTAAAGAGACCATTTTGTAAAATTTTGCTTTTGTAGTTATTTTACTGTAATTTAACAACATAACAACCAGCACAGATAGACAAAGAGACATTCATGGATTTCTATTTAAAAGCAACTTTTATTTCCCCCCCCTGGACCCAGGGTATGGCAGCTGCAATGCTGCATACCCCTGCCATACCCAATTGACGCCCCTGATGAGAAACATTATTGATGTGCGCCAAGTTGCCAGACATCTGCAGTTGTGCAACGCTGTTGTTGTTTTCTCTTTCTCTAGCCACGTTTCTGTGTTTTATTGTAAACAATTCTGAGCTGCGGAATCGGACTTGTAATTAAAGTAGCCCAAACACGGCTGTCTTGTCATGCAACGAGAGAGATCAGTTGACAAGAATAAGGAAGACGTTTTCTGTCAGAAAGTACAGGCAAACCTAGAACTAATATGGTCCAGGTAAGTTAAAGGGATATTTCACTTTCAAAAAAACTTTTGGTCATTGTATCGTCTAATCAGGCTTTTATGAACACCCTGAACAGTTTTTAATTTGCTTGATTCGATATTTAGAATTTAGATATTTGATGTAAATGTTATCAGGCCCTCCAGGCCCAGGGCCTCTCCCCACACACACCCATTGCAACTTAAAACTACATTTTAACCATGATAGATTCATTAAAAACACCCATTATTTTTCCTGGTGACTCATACTACCCTTCTAATACGTGAGCAGGCCGTGTTTTTTCGATAACTTTTTTCATTTATTTTTAATAATTATTTTTTGTATTTAAAATGTTTCCATTTTCCCAAATATTTTTTAAAAATAAATGAAAAAAGTTATCGAAAAAACACGACCTGCTCACGTATTAGGAGGGTACTATGAGTCACCAGAAAAATAATGGGTGTTTTTAATGAATCTATCATGGTTAAAATGGAGTTTGAAGTTACAATGGGTGTGTGTGGGGAGAAATGCCCATAGGATGTTTCCCTGTTGAAAGTGGAATTTGTAATTGTGCAATTGGACTTCATACTGTATATTAAAGCTGCAATTCATAATTGTCATGTCATATTTTGGAATGTTTGCCGACATTTCTACTGTTGAGCTGTCCTACCTGATTATACTTTTCTAAAAAGAAGAGCACCTCTAACCACCGCAGTTGTGCAGCATTACCATACTCTGCTGCACAGATTGGTTAAAATAATGTTTTATTCACACACACACACACACACACACACACACACACACACACACACACACACACACACACACACACACACACACACACACACACACACACTCAAAGTTATGGATTGCAGCATTATCTACTAGAACGAGTACACATTATTGTGTATCATTATTTTGTGCTTTAACTATTGAAAAATAGCAGATTTACATGCTCACAGCTGCGAGCTTGTAGGTCTGCTATTTTTGAATCCTTCTAAGGTTTTTTGAAAAACCTATATGTTTCAGCAATCTGGCCAGCCATCGTCAAAGAAAAGGTCCTGGAGCTGTGAAGGACCCCCCAAATGATATTTATTTGTCCACGGACCCCCATTCAAAATATTTAGTTCCAGGGACCACCCAGAAGCAAAATTTGAGTTACAAACGTTCGCTTTGAAAATACATATATTCAAAGATTTGCATGCATTTTTATGACGTTTTCAAAAATAGCAGATCTACAAGCTCGCAGCGCGGCACTCGGTGCTGCGCTGTGAGCTTGTATATCTGCTATTTTTCACTGGTTAAAGCATTCAATAATTCTAGGCCTAAATGGGTTAAATCTGTGAAAATGACAAAACTTGGTGCCTTGTTTTTCTTCACCAACTGTTATTGCATCATCAATCTAGATAGACAACATCAAGATAGTTTAGAAAAAAACTAACTGACCTCGGAGCACCTCACAGCACTCATGCTCAGGGGCGTCAGTTGGGTATGGCAGGGGTATGCAGCTGCCATACCCTGGGTCCAGGGGGGGGGGGGAATAAAAGTTACTTTTAAATATACATCCATGAATTTCTCTTTGTCTATCTGTTCTGGTTATTATGTTGTTAAATGACAGTAAAATAACTACAAATGCAACATTTAACAAATGGTCACTTTAACAAGGCATTATAATTATATTCTCCATTTCTTGACAGAATGGTATATTCCCAGGTTCCGCAGGTCAGCTGCACAGTTGCAATGCATTATTGTTAATTGTGGCACGTTAACTAACATGCCAAGTTTAGCTGCACTTGAACAACCGTTCCAGGTTGCCATATCCAGCCCAAGAAACCGTAGAAACAAAAACATAAAATGTACTTCTTAAAATAAATGTATCATGCCTGTTGCTAGGGTATGGCAACATGACTGGTGTCTTTCAAGACACCAGTCATGTTGCCATACCTTAAGCTTTTTCTGAACTGACGCCACTGCTCATGCTGGGAACCTGGGTGGAGTAAAGTTGGGCAACGCTTGCTGTTTCATCAGACCATATAGAACTGTGTTCCTTGATTGTGTGAACTCGATGAACTGGTGAATCATACGAAAAACAACCTCACATATGTGTACAGATGTGCTGCTGTCACTGCTCCTGAATCAACAACACAAAATGTATGAGCCTTATAACTGCCAGTATAAATTACAATTAATGTGGTTGGGGAGGGGAAAAGTCAAGTAACTGGCAAAACTTCATATACATTTACATGATCACTCCCTGCTTAAACATAATGAATACAGTTTCCTGTTTGTTACCAATGGGTTCCAAGTTTCCAACTGTAAGTCTATTTTTCCGTCTTGTATTTTGGGAGAGAGGATCTGTGGGAAAAGGAAGAAAGAAAGAAAGAAAGAAAGAAAGAAAGAAAGAAAGAAAGAAAGGACACACAACCAAGGAAACAACAAGAATATCGTCGTCTGGTGAAAACCTTGTATGTCCAAAACCGTTCGTTTTGCATTTATCATTTAAAAAATGATTTAAACTAGTGAAAACATAGCCGATCTACAAGTGCGAGGCGTTGTGTGCTTGTAGATCTGCTGTTTTCACTACTTTTGTGCAACGGCCTTGTATGATGAAGCAGGGCCTTACTTTGCGAAAGAACGTAATAATTTGAAACTTGGAGATACAAAGTTTCCACCCGACAACGACGATATGATCTAACTTGGAAAATAAGTGTCATGTTGTATGGGCTATAATTTTCACTAGTACTTATAACATAAAGTTCTGACATTTAGAGGCTTACTATAGCACCACCCTCAGGAGAAGTGACCCTATGTTCTATTTAAGTATGGTTTTGGACTCTACTGAACTGAAATTATGTGGTTTTTGATGAAAGATGAAAGAAAGAACAAAAAGTACAACAGAACTAAGCAAGCAATAAAGGAAGGAAAGGGTAAAAAAACAATATTCTAATCTAATTTGGAAAGGAACCTCTGGTTCACAGAGGGCACTTTACCAAGTGGACACTCCCAAACGTACCGTAACATTTCCTTCATGATACAACTGTGAACCGTACCAATGGCACGATGCAATTTAGTTAATTAACTCTTACTGTGCCAATCCCGAACTAGTTCGGCTTTATTTGGACCTTATCAGGGTGCCGATCCCGAACTAGTTCGGCTTTTAAAAAAAAAAGATTTTTTTTTTCTTTTTTCGAGTCGGGCCACCGGCCGTCATCTGTTTACACGGCCCGCGAGAGCGTCGCGCCGCCGATATTTACCATCCACTCCAATGCAATCCAGGATCTTTAGAGCTCATTTTCTCTGTTCCATGCATATCCATGAGGTGTGCAAGGTTTAATCATGGCTAAATCGCCGAAAATAGGGCTTCTAAAATGCTTGGTAGCCAATAGCTAACTTCAAGCTAACTTCATCCTGTCCCTGTTCATGACACAAAGGAAAGTGTTCAGGCGCGTCATGACTGCGCACGGCTTGTTCATATACAACGCTTGTCTATGAGAGATTCTATGGCCATTGGGCGCCCTCTAGTGGTGAAAAGGTGGCACTGAATGTGAGATAACTTCCTTTCATATGAGAGTCCCTTTGTACAGAACAACAACGTTGCTGGCCGCAGCCTTTTCATGGAAGCGATGCATTGCAGGAGGATTCTGGACCGCTTGGGCCTATTAGCAAGCTGTCCTGTTGTCATGAAAAGGTGCATTGATTTGTTCTGCCAAGCTCTCTCTCTCATGCTCTGGATGTCTGTCCATGCAGACGAGAGAGAGAGAGAGAGAGAGAGAGAGAGAGAGAGAGAGAGAGAGAGAGAGAGAGATGTGAACAGAATGTATATGCCAAGTTTCACTGAGTCAGTGATTGTTTCTGGCCAATCCCCAGTAGAGAGAGAGAGAGAGAGAGAGAGAGAGAGAGAGAGAGAGAGAGAGAGAGAGAGAGAGAGAGAGAGAGAGTAAGAGGGTGAGAGATATTAAGAAGAAGGGAGAGAGAGAAGCACTGGCGGGCTCTAACGAGGAAAAACAACACGATGTATCCTGTCCAAGACCTCGCTTCTGGCTTTTTGTCCTTTTGTTTACAGCAGGCTGCCGTGCCACAGCGTGAGATTGGGGTGGGGCAATGGTAACAGGCACTGGTCGTGTCGTTTACATCGAGTCCAATGCCAGTGTTGGGGAAGTTAAAGTTACATGTAACTGAGTTACGTAACTAAGTTACATTTTGCTGTAACTAGCTGGTAACTGAGTTACATTCATATTTCTGTAACTCGTCAATAACTGAGATACTTTTTGGGTCATTTTTGGCTCAAGTCACAAATTTCTTCTTTTTTTTTTACTTTATTTTAGGAACACAGATGTTGAAAAACTCAGTTGAAAGGCATATTTCTGCTGGCATGTGACTTTTTTGTAGGATATTATATTTTGTTTCATGTACACCAAATGTACATTCTCAATTTAACGCTGAAAAAAAAGTAACTCAAGTTACTTTTTCTATGTAACTTGAAACTTATAAGTTACATTTCTAGGGCTATAACTTTAACTTGACCAAGTTACTGCCATGGTGAGTTACTTGTAACTGTACAAGTTACGCTTTCAAAGTAACTTCCCCAACACTGTCCAATGCTCATGCCAGCCTGCAGTACCATCAGGAGGAGGAGAAACGAGCTTTGCGTGACATTAAATGATGTCTCGTCACATTCTTTCCAGCCTGCTGTCATGGAGAGCGATGAGTCACGGTTCTGTTTGCATGCTCGTTTGAAACGCGCAGAGGTTTGGGGTAAACAGCCAGCCTCTGGAACACATTGATGTTTAGTGGAACAAAGCTCTCAAGCTCTGATGCAGAGCAGGGGTCTTCAACAGGGGGTCCGGGACCCCTAGGGGGTCCCCAGAGTTACTACAGGGGGTCCTCCAATTCTTTTTTATTATATTAACCACTTGAACCCTATAGCGTCCATATTCTGAGAACCTTAGCCAAAAAAAAAAATACTCGACTGAGTACAGAGTGAAAGGTCAAGTTTATCAAGTATTGACGGTTCAAGTGGTTAAATATCTGAAAACACAAATTGACATGAATCCGAAATACACTGATGATTGTGCTGTCAAACGATGACATGATGAAAAAATGGAATCTCTGAAAAGGTTGTGGGGGTCCCTGCTTCATCTCTCTCTCAGCTAAGGGGTCCTTGGCCTGAAAACGTTGAAGACCCCTAGACTACGGAATATCCTGTTCTGCCAAGAGAGCATGGGGTGCTCAGGGAGGAATGCTGAGAAATGTCTCCCTTCCTTAACCTTGGCACTCTCGGCTCCTTCCCTTAAATGTCCACCTCTT
The DNA here is from genome assembly GCF_963921795.1 of Nannobrachium achirus. NCBI lineage: Eukaryota > Metazoa > Chordata > Actinopteri > Myctophiformes > Myctophidae > Nannobrachium > Nannobrachium achirus. Next base: position 733,438 of record NC_137824.1, read on the forward strand.
AGAAATGTCTCCTTTCTTTAACCTTGTCATTCTCCTCTGGTTCCCCTCAATGTCCACCTCTTTGGAAATGTCTCGCTTCCTTAACCATGTCGCCCTCTTCTCCTTCCCTTCAACGTCCACGCCTTTTCCTCTGCAAGTTTTGTACGTAGATATTGACACGTTGCACGCATGCGTGCGCACGCTCACGCACGCTCACTCGCAAACGCACACGAAACACTACGGGTCCATTTGGTGTTTCATTTGTATACTGTCAGAGTTAGATACTTGTAAAGTTCAATTTAGACCTCCCAAAAGGAAACCATAGAGTCTAGTTTTTGTCAAGTAACTTGAAAAATTACCATAAAAACCAACGTGAAAAAGAAACGTGATAAAATTGTGTATCGTGATACAGCTTGGGAAAATATTGTGATATTGTATTTTTCCATATCGCCCACCCCTAACACACACACACACACACACACACACACACACACACACACACACACACACACACACACACACACACACTCAGGCCTCCACCTATGTGACAGGGTCTGCTAAGGTTCTTCCCTGCATACAAAGACCTGTTTGTCTCTGACTTGTTGAATTGCAAGGTGTCATGGCGATAACTGATGACTGGTAAAGAAGGAGGGAACTTATCGTCGTTGTCGCGAGGCGTTGTGCTTGTAGATCGACTGTTTTCACTACTTCTATGCGACGGCCTTGTCTGATGAAGCAGGGCTTTACTTGGTGAAAAAACATACACATTTGAAACTTGGAGATACAAGGTTTCTGCCCGACAACAACGTTATGTAACAGTTGAGGTCACGGCTCTTTAGTTTGGAGTCAGCTGACGATGGGGTCAAGACGGCAGCGATGTGGCGTTTTGTTCTGGATTACCTCGGGCTCAGCGGGAGGGTTGACAGCTAGCCTCTTCTTCACCTTCAAAGTAACAGCTTATGGGTCAGCAAAGGCCACCTTGAACTTGTTGGAGGTTAGGGTATATGCAGTTCCCTCTTTTTATGTGTAGATTCCTGACTTATATAAACATATAGGTCAGAGGTTTTCAAAGTGGGTGCCGGGGCACCCTGGGGTGCCGTGACGGCAGACCAGGGGTGCCGCGAGATAATTTGATAATATTTGGAATTTATCTGGACACTTAAAAAAAGTATCAGAAAAAGTACTTGAAGTACAAAGTTATTTTCAGTCAGTTCTGACCAAAATGGCTGTTATCTCAATGTTTTCCTCGCAACATAATCGCTCAAATACAGCATAAATATAAGGTGCTGGGATATAATGTAGGGGTGCCTCGGATGGAAAGAAAATATGTATGGGGTGCCCTTGAGCCAAAAATGTTTGGGAACCACTGATATAGGTCATACAACATACAAATGCTCTGTGTAGATATGCTCAAAAGAAACTTATACTGTAAGCAGGTATCACTAAACACACCCTTTCACTTTGGGTGCCCTGTAATTGAACATATCAATCCAATTTAATCTTGTTATGTTTTTTCATTCAATTGTTGTATTTTCAATCCATAAGAAAAGCATCAGTCGACATGCGGAATAATTCAATCATATTGGTGTGTGTCTGTTGCTCTCCTCTCGGTTTTATGTAGGGCATTCACCAAATATTCGAATATTCGAATACCAAAGTCACTATTCGACGTTGTTCACCGAAGTCGAATATTCGCTTTTTTTTTGTTTGTTTTTTTGTTTTCTCTTTAAAAAATATATATGGTAGTTTATAAAGCTTGGCGAGATAGGAAGTCATTAGAATGAGTTGTCAACGCCCCTGGTGGATGAATGTGTTAATGCTCTATACCAGGGGTTCTCAAACCTTTTTAGGCCGTGACCCCCAAAATAAATATATTTGAACTGGGGACCCCCACCCTGACAAGCACTTGGAATTGTAGGTATTACATTTAATGTGACTCGGTTCCGCAGATAAATATTGTGAAAATAGCAGATCTACATGCTCACAACGCCTCGTAACATGAGGCGTTGTGAGCATGTAGATCTGCTATTTTCACAATGTTCGCCTCTTGCTTACTTAATATTTGACAGTTTGGCCAGTCCTGTCGAATATTCGACTATTCGAATACTTTGAGGTTGAATAATTCAAATACTAAAAATCACTATTCGTGAATGCCCAAGTTTTATGTCCTAATATCTCCACCACCCTCAGGCTTGTTCAGCTTAATTCAAGTGCATTTATGCTGTTTTGCTGTGGGTTACTTCAGATGCCAGGGCGCAGCACATGGGAAGAAAAAGATTGAGGCAGGGCACACAGAATAAATACAATAACTTGACTCTTAACTGTTCCTGAGCTGGAATGCAAAGTAAAATGATTACCATACCCTGTATGCCTTGCACGCACGCACGCACATGCGCACGCGCGCGCGCGCGCACACACACACACACACACACACACACACACACACACACGGTTGTAAAGTTTATGGTAGGCAATTGAAGCAATTGCAGAATTGCACGCAACAAACCTACAAAAGCTACACGGCCAATGTATGGACAATTTGAATATTACATTCTAACATATCGTCGTTGTCGGGTGGAAACCTTGTCTTTCCAAAACCGTTCGTTTTGTATTTATCGTTTTAAAAATGATGTAAACTAGTGAAAATAGCTGATCTACAAGCAGTGCGAGGTGTTGTGTGCTTCATGTAGATCGGCTATTTTCACTAGTTTTATGCGATAGTCTTGTGTGATGAACCAGGGCTTTACTTTACGGAAAAACATACACGTTTGAAACCTGGAGATACGAGGTTTCTGACCGACAGTGGCGATATTGTGGTGACTGCCATTATTTTACCCAGACATTTGTATCTGTGATTATCTGACATGTACTGTAACTATATCAGAAGTGCAGAAGATCATTGATCAAAGATCAAAGAGCTCTTAACTGATACATGTGGTAAATCCAGCTAATTGACATGAGGGTAAGGAGGGTCAATCCCTCAGGGTTTGGAGTCATTTGCAGGTGAGACATCATCCATAGTTCAGCTCAGAGGGTTCACTGTAGTGGCTGATAGCTCCTGTTAACTTGTTGAGTGCCGATCCCGAACTAGTTCGGCTTTATTTCAATCCAATACAATTTTTTTTTAATTAATTGACTTACCCTGAGCTGCTTGTAGAGTCGTGGGTGGTCCTGGCTCGTCCTACGCTAGCCAGCTAGCCATTTTACATGGTCCGACGATATATTCCATTAAAAATGGTTTAAAATACATTTTTGAGCCCCCCAATGTTCACCGAATGTTCAGCGCCGCTTCCGGAACGTAGTCCAGTGTGCCGATCCCGAATTAGTTCGGCTTTTTTAATGAAATGAATAAAATGATCCGAGGCCTTCTGAAGCCTGAGCCTAAATTTAAAATCCAGTGATCCAAATCCGGGGGCCGCCCGGCCGGCCGTTAGCCGCGAACGCCGCCGCGAATCGCCGCCGCGAATCGCCGCCGAATCCAATGAAACACCACATCTTTGAAGGGCCATATCTCTGGATTGTGTTTTTAGGGAAGCGGTGCGAGGTTTATTTACGGCGAAATCGCCGAAAAATGATCTTTAAAATGACAAAATGCTAATAGCTATTCTGTAGCCATTATCATCCGGGACCTTTCCATGACGTGCACGAACGTGAGCACGCGCGTCACTGCAACGTGAGTCCCCGGATGCTAATGCAGTCGCCTATGGGAGAAAGCCTGGTATTCTATGGCGCCATCTAGGGGCTGGCACTGGAAGCGTTAAAGGACTGTTCACAGTTCAAATTTTCTTTGGGTACATATTTTTGAGATTTCATTTGTTTACATTTTCTCTTGTTGCCGAACATCAGTGGTGGAAAAAGTACTCACATGTTTATGTAAAAGTATCAATACTGTGATGTAGATGTACTCAGTTACAAGTAAAGGTCCAGAATTCAAAATGTACTTGAGTAGAAGTATGAACGTTTTGGCATCAAAAAGTACTTAAAGTACCAAAAGTAAAAGTACAACATGTTTGAAAATAGCCGATCTACAAGCTCACAACGTGTCGCATCGCAACGCGTTATGAGCTTGTAGATCGGCTATTTTCAAATAGCCACAGTATAAAATGTGTATAATGTGGTTTATGTATGTTTTATAATATTACTAGTAAGACACCCAAGGGTGGAATGCGACCTCAGGGTGACATGCAACCTCGCCCTAAAGGGCGAGGTCGCGCCAATTCTTGACAATCTGGCCAACCACAGCGTTTCTCTGACGATTCTAGTTGTTGTCATTCTGGGGGGAGTTTGTTCATGTTTTTGTGAGGGTATCAACCCTAGGAGCTCAGCACACTCACAGAATCATGGCACACTCACAGAATCAATGTTATGCCCATACATGGAGTTCCCTGACTATGTTATGTCAAAACATGCCCATATGTGGACATTACCAAATATGGGCATTTCCAGATATGTCCTTAATATTGATAACATTGGGACAGGGATCTCCATATATGGGCATGAAACATATGTTAATTAGTAAAGCCAAGCTTAGGTTTGATGCCTTGGGATTTCTATATTTGGACATAAGTGTGTACCCAATAGGTCATCATCTGGAAAGGTAGGGTGTAAATCAGAGTAAAGCAGGCTTTTGAGCTAGTTAGGGCCAGAGATTGATGACATCAGAAATCCCCATATATGGGCATAAAGGGATTTTGCTTTTGGGAATGCCCATCTATGGCATTTTTATTTTATTTTATCCTTTATTAATAAAAATACATGTATGTATCCATATACATATGGAGTTCAATATTGATGTTTTTGGAGAAGGTATGTTGTAAATGTATGCTACTTAGTAAGGGGCCTCGGGTTAGATACTCTTTGTATGGCCTCTGGAGGTCCTTGGCGTCGGTTAGTAGTATGCCCAGCACATAAGATGTGGGACGTCACAAAGCCTGCGGCCATGTATCATTTTCCATCAGGCCTGTTGGTTTTCACGCTCCAGTGCGGCGTTCATGCGCTGCAAGTCAATGACAGACTTGGCAGTCAGACAGACAGCCATTGACTCCGGCCTAACAATGGCTACTTTCTATGACGGTAGTCCCATATGACATGATGGACTGGACTATCTCCATATATAGTGTTATCCACATTTCGTGTAGCTGCCCTGTACAGGAAGTGATGTCACAACCCGCTGACATCACACTGACATCACAGAGGCTTCGGAAGGACGGTCACGAGGCTTCGGACACTCAAGCGACACGATTCTTCAGAGTATATGCGACCTTCGGTCGCAATAATTTATATCTGCAAAGTAACTTAGTAACTAAAGTTTTCCAATAAATGTAGCGGAGTAAAAGTACAATATTTGGATCTGAGATGTAGTGGAGTAGAGGTTAAAGTATTGGAAATTGAAAATACTCAAGTAAAGTACAAATACCTCAAAATAATGTAACTCAAAACAAGTGCAGTACTTGATTAAATCTACTTAGTTACTTTACAACACTGCCGAACATACCTGAATAATTCAATCAAACATCATAGTGTGGTTAATAGGTCATGGACATTTGAATTACTTTTGTAAATCAATGTTCTCCACTAAAAGTGTTTTTCAAACCAATCTGTACTTATGCATTAAAACACTATCTGGAAAATTATCTTTTCCAGATAGTAGCAATATAGCAATTATTTTGTTTTGAATTACGTTACGTATCTTAATCAAGTTTCAAGTCTCTGCAAGTAGTACTGAAAGGAATGGAATCCAGTGGCTTCTTCGGAAATCAAACAAACCATGGAATGCTTTGAAACAGGGTGAGCAGTAATGTCAAGAACACCATGAGTTCAATAGGCTGGAAATGCCAGACCACCAGTATGGTCCCAAATAGCGTTATTTTCTTACTGGGTTACATAACATCCTTCTAGAAATGCTCCAAATCTGTGTGTAGTGTGTGTGTGTGTGTGTGTGTGTGTGTGTGTGTGTGTGTGTGTGTGTGTGTATGTGTGTGTGTGTGTGTGTGTGTGTGTGTGTGTGTGTGTGTGTGTGTGTGTGTGTGTGTGTGTGTGTGTGTGTGTGTGTGTGTGTGTGTGTGTGTTAGGGCATTAACGACCTGTGATTTTTGCAAGTCGACTCAAGTCTCGACTCAGTAAAAAGTTGAGTTGAAGTTGAGTTTATCGTTTGATGATGTCATCACATCACACACGACCCCCAAATTATTTTTGGGTGTCCCCAGATTAAACATTGTCCCAATTATCAAATATATAGAGGCAGAAATGGTGAAAATAGCCGATCTACCGGTACATGCTCACAACGCCTCACACCACCGACACAGACCGACACAGACCGACACAGAAATCTACATATGGGCGTACATTTGACAGAAAGACAAATACAGAGATCTCCAGGTTCAATATAAAAATTGGCTTAACACATGGGTGACTAACCGGTCATTTTGACCGATTTTGCGATCGCAACGTGCAATAACTCTCCCTGTGAAGGTCTCAGAAATGTCCCCTTCCATGACTTTTCCTAAATACTCAAGAAATATGTTCTCGTTTTTTTCCCCTTCTGAAACGTTTCCTAAGTATGAAATAATATACATTTATACCACTCTGACTGCATTTATCAGTCAAATTGACAGGTACAATTCTCTCCATTTCTGCCCAGGAGAGCAACACCTCCTGCCCTGCTGCCAGCCGGGGTTCTATTAGAAGACAATAGAATAAAAATAAAAAACAAAAGTTTAAATCATTTTTAAAATGGTAAATACAAAACCACCGGTTTTGGACATACACAAGGTTTCCACTCAACAACAATATACTGTATATATTGTTTTAATATATCAAAATTAGGAGTGCCCCGTCGCCATTTTCAACTGCCCCCTCAGTCATTTCATCCTGCAGCCGAGCCTGGCCCCAGGATAATGGATGTTGGGGACATTTTGATTATCGCGATAATATCGCAAATCGCAATTTCTTTGGTCACAATAATCGCGACCCATCCCTAGTTCAGAGACCAGGGGAAAGCACAGCCTGTCATGACGGTCTTCATGCCATGCAGCAGGAGAGATTACAGGTTTAGATGTGGCTTATCATTCTGATCCTATGATAAGGGCCTGGCTAATTTTGCAGATCTCAGCACTGTGACCTGCAACACGCAATGTCACGCCACACACCAGACAGGCTTTTGGTTATGAGACGTTACATTATATAAAACCAGGAGGATCCTACGAAATACAATTTTCTGGTTCATTTATTTTATTGTTATTTCATAACTGCATTAACCCTTCCTATTCTGGGTAGATTTTCTATTAAAACATCTATTACAAATAATTCCAAAATAGCAAATACCACTTTTTGTATTATTAGTAGCCCTATGCAGCGCTGAAGGAATGAATGACTTAGCATGTGTTATGTTTTTGTCTTGTTGAGACTATAGGGATGGGACGATGAGCGATATTATCGTTTATTGTGATAAAAAACACTCACGATAATAGTGGAGATTTTATTTATCGCGATATCGTCCTCCGTCATGCACTGGGATCAATTCACCTTTTATTTGCCGAGCTGCATATCCGGTACCACTTAAACCCTCTATAATTGGTAAAAGTTACTTATAATATACGTACTTGATACAGTCTTTTTTTTCCACACTCTATCAAATGTCTTTGCCCCCCAAAAAATAGCCGATCTACAAGTTCACAACGCGTCACGTTGTGACGTGTTGTGAGCTTGTAGATCAGCATTTTTTTTGGCAAATGTTCCACCCCAGCATAATGGATTTTGAATATCGTGATAATATCGTAAATCGTGATTTCTTTTGTCACAATAATCGCGATATGAAATGTTCATATCGTCCCATCCCTATTTAGTAGCCCTATGCAGCGCTGACGGAATGAATGACTTAGCATGTGTTATGTTTTTGTCTTGTCGAGACTCACTCTCCCCCGCCCTCTCTCTCTCTCTCTCTCTCTCTCTATCCCTTATCCATCTCTCATCATATCCCTTTCCTTTCCTCTGTGTCTCACATTTCCACTCTCCTCTTCTCTCCTCTCTCTCATTTCAAGGTAACCATGTTTTTTTTTTTTTTTTTTACAGTTTACTTAAAGAACTGGGAGTACAGCCAGAGGATCCTATCAGAGGAAATGCTGCCTAACAACAGCTGTGAAAGCCCTCCCTTCAAAGTCAAACCCCAATCCCATCCTATCCCATCCCTTCCTCGCATTCTTTTTTCTTCTTTTTTTCTTTGTTGAATTTCCCTGTTGTTGGTGTCCAGCACGGATGTCACACCAAATTCTGGGCCCTGGGTACAGGGATTTACTGCGGGCCCCCCATGAATGTTCTTAATAGGGGGAGGGTGTTTAACCCATTTAGACTGGGAACACATTATTACGCGTTATTTTCTGCTTCAACTATTGAAAAACAGCAGATATACAAGCTCACAGCGCGGCACCGAGTGCCGCGCTGCGAGCTTGTAGATCTGCTATTTTTTTGAAAAGGCGTGATTTTCTTTGTGAGTGGTGCTCAAACCTTTTTCATGTGAAGGACCCCCCAAAATGATATGTATTTGGCCCGTGAGCTTGTAGATCTGCTATTTATCAATAGCTAAAGTACCAGTAAGACTCCCTAATCGGGAGATAAGCGACCGTAGGTGGCTTATCTCCACAAATAGGGCAAAAAATTGTTTTTCCAAAATCTTCCTGATCCATGTTGATGACATGAGTGTAGACATGCTGTGTAGTGATATTCGTGATTTTAGGGCAAAAACTGTAGGAGCAGTGTCCAAAAATGTGTTTTAAAAATCGGCCTGAAGGTGGCGCTACAATAGGGCCATGTGAGAAATGAGGGGTGGGGTCTCCGCGTTGCCTTGGCGGACGAATAGGTACCGGCCCCCGGCTCTCCCGGACGCTCCTAGCCCGAGTTACGGCATTTTATGTGCGCTGCAGTGGCAGGGGGTCCTCCACTGGGGGCGCCACCACTTTTGCATCCGTTCTGGAGCACCGGGAGTCGGTGGTCCCCGGGAATTCCCCGTGAGCAGCCCCGTTGGGGTGGTCATTTGGTCATTTTTGCACATTTGGTCATTTTTTACAGCTGGGGGTCCCCCAGGGACCTGGGGGTCCCTGGGGCTCCGGGGGTCCTTGGAGGTTGTAGTTTGGCAGGCAAGGAGTGTGTGTGTGTAAAATCTGGCATGGATCGGGGCAACGGTTGTGGAGATATAAGCAGGGAAAAAGTGTGACGTGTGACGGACTCACTCACAGACAGCCGGTGGAGGTTTCTACAGTAAGTAGCTCCCTACGGTCGCAATAAAATAATGAAGGCCCCTCCACCTTGGGCCCTAGTAACTCAGTCCCAGCTACCCCCCCGCCTGTGACACCCCAGGTGTCCAGTAGCTGTCAGCCCAGGCTAACCTGTCTGCGGTACAAAAGCAAGGGGTTGTCCTCTGGGCTCGGGAACACACAAAGACACCTGGGTGAACCGTGGCACGGGAGGAAAGGCGATATACTGTGCATTCTTCTAGCGGTGCTTGCACACAGTTCCCCCCGGCAGTGTTGTTTTTTGACAGCAAATTTTGATTTAGTTTTAGTCATAGTCTTTCGAATAAAATGTCATTTAGTTTTAGTCATAATTTAGTCACCTGAAAAGTTTTAGTTTTAGTCTAATTTTTGTCAACTAAAAATCATAAGATTTTAGGCGACGGAATCTACAGTTGATTAAGTCGACTGAAATGTATTTTGGCAGGCCTTGATGGCATCGTAATGACTGATTTTACACTTGGTTGTGTGCTGATAAATAGCCGATCTGCTATTTTCAGTACGCAACACCTGTGAGCAACCAAACATAAAATGACTCTCTTCTCCACTAGTCCCTCCCTAACATTTTAGTCTAGTTTTTATTTTGTTGACGAAATTGTCAATATATTTAGTCTTAGTCATCACAGCTTAGTTTTTATTTAGTTTTCGTCAGTGAAAAAAACGCAACAAACAGTTTTCGTCATTGTTTTAGTCGACAAAATCAACACTGCCCCCCCGCTCTCTGCGTGCAGATGACATCTATCCTGACAATTATCCTGCAGCAATACAAATTAGAGACTAGGGCATTGACGAAAAAGTCAACAAGTCGACTGAGTCGACTTCATTACACAAGTTGACTCCCACCAGAGAAAGTCGAAAGTCGAAGTTGAAAAAAAGAATCCTTTGTATTTTTTCTATCATTATTTTTGCTGTACAGCATTCAAACAGTATAGGATTGCTTATTGTCAAGAACGGAATGATCCAATATTACAGTGCTACATTACATTTGGTATAACATGGTTCTATTGTGAAAATAGCAGATCTACATGCTCACAACGCCTCGCGGTGCGAGGCGTTGTGAGCATGTAGATCGGCTATTTTCACAATTTCTTTCTCTATATATTTGACAATTTGGACAATGTTTAATTTGTCATTTTAGAGGTATTAAAAAGTCCTTAAATTGGCACTTTAGAAATGTGAAGATACCCTCTATATACTTAAATGTTATGTTGGTTTGTTTACAGTTGAGTGAGAAAACAATGTTTCACATAAAGTTAATCATCTGGGGACCCCCCAAAATAATTGGGGGGTCGTGTGTGATGTGATGACGTCATCAAACGATAAAGTCGACTTCAACTCAACTTTTTACTGAGTTGAGTCGACTTGTAAAAATCACAAGTCGTTAATGCCCTATTAGAGATGCCGTTGCATCTTTCCTAGCAGGGTTCCAAAGACACTAAACTGTTGACTGTGACTTGCAGTCTCCAATGTACAAAAAAACAGGATAGGCCTATGCCGGTTGTTGTTGTTCTGTGATCAGCCAATAACACCATGTGCTCATAGGAAAAGAAAAAAAACACAGAGGAAATATTGCCTCTGAGTGTGGTCAGACATATCGCCAAGCAAAAGGAAACATGTATATCTTTCACCACTTCCCTGTCCTCCATGTTAGTGTCAAGAGGGGTTTGTATCTGTCTAAATATAGGAAGCGAGCACTCTTTATTTTCTATGTGTGTTTGTGTGTTTCCTTCGTGTCCTCACGAAGGGGTCACACAAAGTTCCATTCTCTCCGCTATCCAGCAAACATTTATAAACAAGAAAACAGCACCTCCACGTTGCTTCTTCTTGTGTACGTGAGCACGTGTTCTAGCACGTTTGCCACTGTTTGCAGGCTGGCACCGGTAGATGTGTATGTTCCTGCTCTCAAGGGTTCTCCTAGGAAAACATGATGGGGCACAATGTTCGCCTGCCTAGCGTGGATCGAAAATTGGTGCAAACATGGAACAGTCGCAGAGCAAACACAGGTATCTCGTAACACCCTGAACAGCCGCTGACCTGGTTTTACCCCATAAACGCTCCCCGCCCTTCCACTCCCCGCCTCTCCACACACAAGTACAGTCACAATTGCGCGCACACCGAGCGAGGGCTGCCTTGCCCCGTCAACAAAAACGTGAGCGACATAACAGTGCCTGTGTCATAAATAGGTTAGCCCTGTACCAGACAAAAGCCAGGGACTGTATCCAGACACGCCTGAGACACATAATTACCCCAGGGCTCCTTTGGGGCTCGGCAAATGCGTGCCAGCGAGATGAGCGTTTGCTGCTGCTCACAGGCGGTGTAAAATGGAAAGGAAAAACAAAAGCTCGTTGGGAGGGGCAGACAAAAGTAAAGAGAGCGAGGGGAGAGACATAAACAGCAGAGGGAGATAGGGGGAAGCAGAGGGTTGAGATAGGCGGGGATGCATCATGCGCGTTCAAACAAACGGGAGTAGTCGTAGACCAGTGTTGTTTTTGACAGCAGATTTGTAGACGTAGACCAGTGTTGTTTTAGTCATAGTCTTTTGAATGAAATGTAATTTCGTTTTAGTCATAATTTAGTCACCTGAAAAGTTTTAGTTTTAGTCTAATTTTAGTCGACTAAATATAAGATTTTAGGCGACTAAATCTACAGTTGATTTAGTCAACTAAAATGTATTTTGGCAGGCCTTGATGACATTGTAATGGCTGATTTTACACTTGGTTGCGTGCTGAAAATAGCAGATCTACATTGTAGATCGGCTATTTTCAGCATGCCACACCTGAGAGCAACCAAACATAAAATGATTCTCCTCCACTAGTCCCTCCCTAACGTTTTAGTCTATTTTTTATTTTGTTGACGAAATTGTCAATATATTTAGTCTCAGTTTTAGTCATCACTTAGTTTTTATTTAGTTTTTTATTTAGTTTTCGTCAGTGAAAAAAACGCAGTCGACAAACATTTTTGTCATAGTTTTAGTCGACGAAATCAACAATGACGTAGACGGAAATAGCCGATCTACCAGCACACAATGGCTGATCTACCAGCTCACGACGAGCTTGTAGATCTTGTAGATTGTCTCTTTTCAGCGAGTGACTCCGGCAAACTCCAAGCAAGGCATGAATCAGGCCCGCAGATAGACCCTGAGGGAAAGCACAGTGGCGTCAGTTCAGAAAAAGCCTTTGCGCACGTGCAAGATACCAGTCATGTTGCCATACCTTAGCAACAGGCATGATACATTTATTTTAAGAAGTACATTCTATTTTTTTCCCCGTTTCTACGGGTTCTTGGGCTGGATATGTCAGCCTGAATGGTTGTTCAAGTGCAGCTAAACATGGCATGTTAGTAAACGTGCCACAATTAACAATAATGAATTGCACATGTGCAGCTGACCTGAGGAACCTGGGAATATACCATTCTGTCAAGATGGGGAGAATACAAGTGTGGAGAATATAATTATAATACCTTGTTAAAAAGTGACCTTTTGTTAATTACATTTAGCATTTGTAGTTATTTTACTGTAATTTAACAACATAATAACCAGCACAGATAGACAAAGAGACATTCATGGATTTATATTTAAAAGTAACTTTTATTCTCCCCCCTGGACCCAGGGTATGGCAGCTGCATACCCCTGCCATACCCAATTGACGCCCTTAGAAGAGCAGAGCAGAACAGTGTTCACAAGGTGGCGGGCGAGAGGCGCCGAGCGCTCACAGCTGATTCTGTGCTAGTCATTGCAACAACAACATGTTTCTCACACTAATCAAAACAAGAGGCACATATTATTACACCGTTAGGAGTATACCGCCTGGAGCGGCCATGTTTCTTTTTTTTTTCTCTCTTTTTTTTAAAGACAGCAGCTTCCATTGCAGGCGCCACACTGTGCTTGTTCCTCTGTGGTGGGACCATAATTACAGCCCTGTCAGGGCAGAATACCAAAACCTGGTAAAGTGGAGTGTGAGTAAGACAATCAGTTATGTAACGTAGGCTGGAAAACAAAGATAAATGACGTTTAGTGTCAGTGGATGTCATTCTAACTGTTAATCATGGAATACAGTATGGGCACGCATACAGTATGTGGTGGGTTGTTGCTTGCGTGTGCGCGCGTTGCTTGTGTGTGTGTGTGTGTGTGTGTGTGTGTGTGTGTGTGTGTGTGTGTGTGTGCGTGTGTGTGTGTGTGTGTGTGTGTGTGTGTGTGTGTGTGTGTGTGCGTGCATGCGTGGTGCGTGCGTGCGTGTGTGTGTGTGTCAAGGGGGCGTCTAGTGCAGGGGTTCCCAAACTCTTTTGTCTCAGGGCACCCCATAAATATGTTTTTAATCCGAGGCACCCCTGGGCCCTACATTATAATTTTCACTCCCAGCACCTTATATTTATAGCATATCATCGTTGTCAGGTGGAAACCTTGCATGTCCAAAACCGTTCGTTTTGTATTTATCATCTAATGCACTAAACTAGTGAAAACAGCAGATCTACAAGCACTGCTGTCCGACAGTGACGATATTTTTGTGATTATGTTGCGTGGAAAACGTTGAGAAAATAGCCATTTTGGTTAGAACTGATGAAAATAACTTTGCATTCATTTTTTAAATGATACTAAATATTTTTTCAATAAATTCAAACTATTTTCAAATTATCTTGCAGCACCCCTGGACTGCCGTCACGGCACCCCAAGGTGCCCCGTCACCCACTTTGAAAACCCCTGGTCTAGTAGGTGTGGGAGGCCTGTAAAAATTGGTGCAGAGTTTCATCGACAGGCCTCTTTCCGTTATTATAAATTATTTGCAAATGCAGCGGCTGGATTTCACTGTAATTACAATGCAGGCTATAAGCTAATATTCATTCCCACCGGACGCGATAAAGATAACGATAACGATAACCATATGTCAGCGTTCACATCAATTATGACGGCTTTATCGTTGTGCTGTGGACGCTGCCATCCACTTCAATTGAAAACCATATGTTTTATCGTTGTCTTTATCCTTATCGTTACCGCGTCCTTGGGAAAGGGCCTTAACTCCTCACTTCTCTACTCTTTAACTATCAACAAAGGCAAGAATAGCCCAGGGAATACATACAGTATATATATATATATATATATATATATATATATATACACATTACATGTATTTTTTATTTATACATTTTATTTTATAAATACAATCAAACACGTTTTAAACTCATTACAGGAATGCAAATATGTACATGTACATATTTAAAATAGAGGCAAGTACATACTGTAGTATAGGCCAGCCTGGAAGGTGGTTTGGATGATTGCTTCTTTCATGTGACTTTCATGCATTTTTCTTGCGATATCCTCTAATGTAATGTCTGATAAGTAGCAGCGCAGAAAGATGGCCAGGTTCTTAGAAATATACTGCTCTGTAACTGTAACGTCACAGGGTTGAATCCCGTGTGACAAATAATGTGTCTTGGCTGGCAAACCTTGACCCCTCTGATGGGAGCGATATGCTGAAAGTATGTCTGAGAGGATCAAGTGGAGAAACACATTTGTGACCGAGGCTGGATAAAAGGTCCTTATCTCGGCATGGTCTTTTTTCAGCTTTTTGCAGATCATGAAAGTAAAGAATATAAGCTTTCAAATGACGTGTTATTCATTGAAATCTGAATATATTTGAAGAAGATCGACCTCGAACCAAGAATCTGAGAAGGGCTCTCAAGTTTGTCACACTACATGTAGGCAGTCAGGTAAGGGGTGTGAACAATGGATTGTTAACTCCACCCCTCACCAGCCCTAACCTATTGGTGGTGTTCTGCAGCTGAAACCTGAGAACAACAACCACACATATAGCCAACTGAAACTGCAGATGTAAATGTTGGCTTTGACATGTTAATGAGTGTCTCTCCACTCTCCACCCCCCAGAAGGGTGTAAGGAAACACAAAAACACAGCTCTGTTTACAAACTAATTTAAGCTGTTTAATGATTCCAAAATGGATATCTGTTGCAATGAGAAGGTTCTCAAACATGCTCTCTTAGATAATATGGGAAAAAAAGGATAAACACCAAAAATCCTAAATCAAACCGATTTTGTTAATTTGCTGGACACTATTGCCTACATATGGAGCTTTTCTCCAGCCTCAGTCACATTTGTGTGCACAAACCACCTATAAGCCCCCCTGTAATTATACTGTCATAACACCATCAAATGTCATCAATAGGCTGGGTTAATAATTTCTCCTTTTCCACAAGGAGATACAGCGTGCTGTTGTGTTATTACAGGGTTGAAGCCAAGGACAGCCCAGACTCAATATGTTGACATGGAATGCAGCTCCTTAGCATAATTACCTTACTTCGCCTTTCACAGTCTCCCTCACTCTCAACAGTGTTGTTTTGACAGCAAATTTTGATTTAGTTTTAGTCATAGTCTTTTGAATAAAATGCCATTTAGTCGTAGTCATAAATCACGTGAAAAGTCTTTGCTTTAGTGTAGTTTTAGTTAAATATCATATAGTTGATTTAGTCGACTAAAATGTATTTTAGCAGGCCTTGATGGCATCGTAATGACTGATTTTACGCTTGTTTGCTTGCTGAAAATAGCCGAACTACAAGCTGCGACGCGTTGTGAGCAAAATTGTCAATATATTTAGCCTTAGTTTTAGTCATCACAGCTTAGTTTTTATTTAGTTTTCGTCATTAAAAAAACGCAGTTGACAAAAAAAATCGACATAGTTTTAGTCGACAAAATCAACACTTTAACAAACTCACATACACTTGCCCTCACAAACCTTTACCTCAGATCTGTGTACAGGACAATGTGCAGTAGATACAACTTCTTGAAATCTAGTTTCACACGACAGCTCAAAGCAATGAAACACAACTATGTCACCTCTGAATGACACAAGGAGAGAGAAACATCACCACAAAAACGGCTGATCTACAAGCTCACACCAAGTCGTACCACGACGCGTTATTGTGAGCTTGTACAGTAGGCTATCTTTGAAAACATTGCGATTCTTTTCACCCATAATGTCAAATTGTGACGCCAGTGTTAAAGGAGTAGTTCACCCCCAAAATGACTTTTTTTCTATTGATTACTCATGCCATGGAGAGTAGAGTTCCATAATATTTTTCATTTTTTGTCACATTCCTAAGACAAAAATTTGATTCAAGTAAATTTACCCCCATTGATTCCGGATGGGGACCCGTTTCGAAACAAGCCTCACAAGACGCACTGAACATTGTGTTGTGCTTTAACAAGGCCACAGGGGCAGAGTATAAACATAATCTGGCGTAATACAGCAGTGGGCCAGTCCTCTGAGCATATTGTGTTCAGATGAGTGGCCCCATGCTGTGGTGTCCTGCAGATGAGGGGAATAGGACGAGACTTTGTAGCTTTGGTATGAAGAAAACATCCATGCACTCTCGCTCTCGTCTCGCTCACACGCACACACAACACACAGGGAGTCTTATGTAATGTCTATGCATACAGAGAGGGTTGCAGTGTGGACTTGCAGGGGCATCGCACCAAATCCTGGGCCCCGGGTACAAGGATTCACTGCGGGTCCCCCATGAATGTTCTTCATAGGGGGAGGGGGTTTAACCCATTTAGACTGGGAGCAAATTATTACGCATTATTTTGTGCTTTAACTATTGAAAAATCGTGAAAATTGTTCTAGTCTTTTAATATTTCAAATCCTTCTAAGGTTTTTTTAAATGTTTCTATGTCAGTGGTGCTCAAACTTTTTCATGTGAAGGACCCCCAAAATGCCACAGGGGCAGAGTATTTGCTTAAAAATACATATATTCAAAGACTTGCACACATTTTCATGACCTTTCAAAAATGGCAGATCTACAAGCTCCGAGTGCCGCGCTGTGAGCTTGTATATCTGCTATTTTTTAATAGCTAAAGTATAAAATAATTCCAGGCCCCTCCACCTTGGGCCCTAGTAACTCGGTCAAAATTCTAATTTTCACAATTTTTCAAAAATAGCAGATATACAAGCTCACAGTGCGGCACTCGGTGCCGTGCTGTGAGCTTGTATATCTGCGATGTTTCAATAGTTGAAGCATAAAATAATGATACACAATAATGTGTACCCGTACTAAAAGGGTTAATTGTGAGAGTGAATGGATACTAACAGTATTTTCTGTGTGCCAATCATACACAATCAGACAGACAAGGAAAGCCAAGGGTTAACATTGTTCTGTTATTTTCTTTGGCTTAATTAACCTCATTAAAGTCAAAGCTTCTTTTCTGTTATACGCTTCCTAGCCTCTCAAGAAAAGGTCATGATTCTCTGACCTGTATCTGAGAAGGGAAAAAAAGCACTTGGTGTACTGTCTGTACACCCACACACACACACACACACACCCACCCACACACCCCACCCACACACACACACACGCACATGCACACACGCAAATACATAAACAAATGCATGAACCCACAAAAGTGCTCAAATCTCGGTTTGTAGCTTTAAGTTGTAGCACAGTTTGGAGTCTGCAATGTTTGGGTTTGTCTCTGTTAATTTAATTTTAGTTCCTCTCCCTTTCCAGCTCCAGTATAATCTTGAACAAAACCTATTTGGTAAAAGATTAATATGTAGATGATTGAATCCCAGAAATTCACTCAATACTGAGTTGTTCGCTTGTTATTGGCAAATCCACTTATTTTATTCGTTTTATTCAATTCCAAAATGAGATGTATTTATAATCTAAAGATGCTACAGCATTACTTCTTACTTGGTGTACTGTCATGACTTTTCACAGTTAACTTAACTGAAGTTAGAAAAAGAAAATAGCTGATTTACAAGTTCACAGATCTCTCTTTCAGATCTATCTTGAACCGCTGTGGTTAGACTGATCATACAGTAATACTAAGTTCTTGAATATGATTCAAGTATTTCATGAATTTTGTCTAAAAATATAGCAAACCTTCCTTCACATGCAAGGCTTGTTTTTCACTTTGGAAGTTCAGCACGATTAATAGTGCACCACCACAACAGCAGGATGTGAATCAGACAGGAGAAGGATTGTCATGCAAAAGCTCCAAGTAATGATCCAAGCAAATTGGATTCACCGTGCTCTAGGAAGCCGTTTGGGAGTGTACAGGAACCCCAGACCATCCTGAGTCCAAAAACTTGCAGCTGAAACCCTTGGGCAGAGACGCACGTCTTTTAAGCCATGCTGATTGGTCATTTGGGTCTTTTTGGGTTCTGGCTCTTTGGTAGAGCCGCCGGGTTTTGGGAACGGAAATTGGGATGAATTCAAGACATATTCAAAACTCACTTCTGGACACTGGAAAATACAGATGTTTAAAGTTGACACATAATCACCTTATTTCCAGTGTACTGCATAAGAGATTTATTCTGGGAGAATAGAAAATAAATTGGACCTATACTCAACATCAAGCTGCAGAACAAAAATAGGGTACACAATGCTACATGCTTATGCCATAGTCAAATGTGGCTTCCTTTCTAACATATTTTAATAACATTTTTGTATATATATATCATTAAAACATTCCAACAGTGTCTACTTTCTAGAGACAAAACTGATAACTCTTTAAAACGTCTCACACCTCCTGAAGTGAAGCAACTTGTGAAGTTCCATTCTGCTACTGGCAATTTCATTCAAGCAATTGTATCACCGTGATGTGACTGATTTGCATGATTATGTAAGTGTAAGATGGGGACAATAACAATTAGGGTTTGGACTGGAGGGTAAAACATTCCATGTTTTGAAATTCCAACACAGAGGAGGACTGTCACTGGAGAACATCTTTTCCCCCAAATTGATTCTGACTTCTTTAAAGCGTAAATACAGCTTTGAACGTTCCCCAACATGTCATTCCCTTTAATTGTGTACATGTGACAGCAGAGGACTGGCTCGCTACATGAGGCCTCGCTTGTCGCCAAGCTCTCGTCCCAAGAACCAAACAGGAAATACTTCCTCTCAAACAGCCTCTTGAACTTGCACGTCGGTCAGAGTGCGCGAGACAAATTGTCCTCTTGCGACGTCGTCTTCCTGGTTTCACGGCGGAGCAGAAGACTTTGGTAAACATGATTCCCCCCCACCCCCCCCTCTCCGGTCTCGGTCTCAGGTAAACAATGTGGCCTGTCTCCAGTGTGTACCAAGGAGGCATGGGTCCAAAGTTCACCGGTGAAACCATAGAACGCGCTGTTCCGTCTGTTATGCACGCACCACCCGCCCAAGCACAGGTACACAAGCTTCACTCTCACGGAAGCGTGAGCATCCATCCGAGCGTGGACGCCAGCAACACAAAGTGGCGCACAAGCACACACAGTCATGCGTGTGCATACACTCACGCATGCATGTGGAGAAACAGACTGAGCTTGCACGCCGTCGTGCACACGCGGGGCACACAATAATACCCTCTGCCTGGACGTGTAGATTTACAGTGTTTGGCAGACAATCTCTCACATTCTTAAGCCGCTGAATAGATGGAGAAACTTGGTACTATAGCGTAACACCTACGGTAGAGCTGAGCTTTCCTTCCCCGCTGGATTAAATCCACATTTGAAAGGTGATACTCCTGAAGAGCGAAGGATTTTTACACTGCCAGGGATTGAAATCTATGCGAAAAAGGCAAAGTCATTCCACCGAATGTCATCGTCTGGCATCAATCAAAATGACATGTCTTCTTAAAAGTGTGAGATAACAGAAGAGAAGAAAAGGCAGAGGGATTTGAGAACATAATGGTACCAGATCTGCGGGTAGGACAGGGGCATCAATTGGGTATGGCAGGGGTATGCAGCTGCCATACCATGGGTCTAAATGCAAAATTTAACAAAGTGGTCACTTTAACAAGGTATTATAATTATATTCTCCACACTTGTATTCTCCCCATCTTGACAGAATATTCCCAGGTTCCGCAGGTCAGCTGCACAGGTGCAATGCATTATTGTTAATTGTGGCACGTTTACTAACATGCCAAGTTTAGCTGCACTTGAACAACCATTCCAGGCTGCTATATCCAGCCCAAGAAACCGTAGAAACGGGGGAAAAAAATTATGTATCATTCCTGTTGCTAAGGTATGGCAACATGACTGGTGTCGTGCAAGACACCAGTCATGTTGCCATACCTTAGCTTTTTTCTGAACTGACGCCACTGGGGTAGGAAAGGTAAGGCAGACAAAAAAAAGAAAAAAAAAACTCTAATCAGATGGAGGGAGACGTGCGTAAGAGCAGGAGACCGTTTGAGAGATGGGAACAGGGGCGTCACACCAAATTCTGGGCCCTGGGTCCAAGGATTCACTGCGGGCCCCCCATGAATGTTAACTATTGAAAAATAGCAGATATACAAGCTCACAGCGCGGCACCGAGTGCCGTGCTCTGAGCTTGTATATCTGCTATTTTTGAAAAATCGTGAAAATGTGTGCAAGAAACCTATGTCAAGGACCCCCAAGATGATATGTATTTGGCCACGGACCCCGATCTCAAAATATTTAGTTCCAGGGACCCCCAGAAGCAAAATTTGAGTTAGAAATGTTCGCTTAAAACATACATTATAAAGATTTTCACACATTTTCACAACTTTTCAAAAATAGCAGATCTACAAGCTCGCAGCGCGGCACTCGGTGCCGCGCTGTGAGCTTGTATATCTGCTATTTTTCAATAGATAAAGTTACTAGGGCCCCTCCACCTTGGGCCCTAGTAACTCAGTCCCACTTTTCCTACTTGCCCCTGGATGGGAAATAGACGTCACCCACGTAGGCAGCGACTGGGAGCCTGCAGCGGACTGTCACCTTATCTCCTGCCTCCATCACAGACTTCAGGTATCGTTAGAAGAGGTTCCCACCGACGTGGCAATGCCTTGGCACCGCGCCAGCACAACACAAGTCATGAGGGAGGAAGGGAGAATGGCAGTAGGCCACCAGTATGTAAATGGCACACATATGGCATAGGGATGGAATTCCACGAAAAAATAGAAATGACCATGGGGAGAATAAAAGATTGAGAGTCGCTGTTGATTTTGTCGACTAAAACTATGACGAAAAATGTTTGTCGAATGCGTTTTTTTTTAATGACGAAAACTAAATAAAAACTAAGCCGTGATGACTAAAACTATAAGACAAATATATTGACAATTTCGTCAACAAAATAAAAACTAGACTAAAATGTTAGGGAGGGACTGGTGGAGAAGAGAGTCATTTTGTTTTTGTTGCATGCTGAAAATAGCCGATCTACAAGCTCACAACGCGTCGCGCTGCGACAAAACCTTTCAGGTGACTAAATTATGACTACAACTAAATGACATTTTATTCAAAAGACTATGACTAAAACTAAATCAAAATTTGCTGTCAAAAACAACACTGGTTAGTTAATAATGTGAGAGCAAATGGCAGTGTGCAGACTTTATCTTTAGGTTAGACCCTATATGATAATCCAGAAGGAAAACTCCGGTTTCAGCTTCACCCAGTTGATGGCAGCTCGGTGATGACGAGTGCTCGGGGGAGCTCTTAGGGGTGGCTTGTAGGGATGGAATGCTATGAAAATGTCACGTCACGATTATTGTGACCAAAGAAATCACGATTTGTGATATTAGCGCGATAATCAAAATATCCCAAACCTCATTTATCCTGGGTCACAACATTTGCTACATGTCATCTGTTCCACCCCCAACCCTAACCCTTACACCAACCCTAACCTCCGTGGGGTGAGTCGTTAACCCTCCCGGCGCTCCTTTGTCGAAATGACGGCCGTTCGAAAGAGCGAGATTTCCTCTAAATGGTAGCCTACCGGATATGAAGCTCTGTAAATGAAAAGGTGAATTGATCCCAGTGCATGACGGAGGGCGGTTTTGCGATAAATTAAATCTCCACGATACGATTATCGTGAGTGTTTTTAATCACGATAAACAATAACATTGAGAGGCAGGCGGTATCTCTGCCCACTCAGATAGTTTGTTCATGTGCCATTGCTGGCAAGAAATGTGTTATAGAAACTAAGCTTTCAACTGCTTCTCTTAAAAGTATTTCTCTTCACCTGTTCAATGACATGGAAAAGAAATGGAAAGTTTCAAGTGTTGAAAACATGTCTTGTTTAAATGTGTATTTCATGCACTTTTTCGTTTTCAAATTGGCCCCGCAGCGATAGTTTGCTGTACACCTGAACCTGAGCCTGAACTAATACAAGCTATGTACATGTACATCATAAAACTCATTCAATTTCACTGAATAATTTTTAAAGCCCCCAATCTTACTCTCTTTGTTGTACTATCAAAGAATGCATATCACCCTCCATATTACGCTAAACTGACACAGCGTGAAGTTACACGGATGCAATAACAAACACTATGACATAACATGAACATGCCTAATAAGCCTCAGATGTGTGTTAATGCAATAACTTGATCCATCCCTTAGCCGTGCCTGCATGTTTGTGGCTGAGCCTGACTTATATAAGCCTACCATGTTCTGGCGGGGGATTGTATAACTACAGTCAGTCACGCATGACTAATACGCAATCTGATGTGGGGCTCAACGGAGAACAATGCAGCATCAACAACACCTACTGTACGTATTGAAGGCAATATAGCCCTAGGAGGATATCGTCGTTGTCTGGTGGAAACCTCGTATCTCCAAGTTTCAAATTTGTACGTTCTTTTGCAAAGTAAAGGCCTGCTTCATCATACAAGGCTGTCCCACAAAAGTAGTGAAAACAGCAGATCTACAAGCACACATAGATCGGCTGTTTTCACTAGGTTAAATCATTTTTAAAATGATAAATACAAAACAAACGGTTTTGGAGATACAAGGTTTCCACCCGACAGCGATGATATCCTGCAGGGATATAGAATAATACCAGTCCAACATATAGAACAGCACCACACTACTAGCCTACATAAGCATCATGGGTAGTAGTCATATAAGCAATCTGCTGTACGCAGTGTTGATTTCGTCGACTAAAACTATGAAGAAAAATGTTTGTTGACTGCGTTTTTTTCACTGACGAAAACTATATAAAAACGAAACAAAAAGTAAGCTGTGATGACTAAAACTAAGACTAAATAAATTGACAATTTCGTCAACCATATAAAAACTAGACAAAAACGTTAGGGAGGGACTAGTGAAGAGGAGAGTCATTTTATGTTTGGTTGCTCTCAGGTGTTGCGTGCTGAAAATAGCCGATCTATAAGATCACAACGCATCGCGCTGCAACGCATTGTGAGCTTGTAGATCAGCTATTTTCAGCACGCAACCAAGTGTGAAATCAGGCATTACAATGCCATCAAGGCCTGCTAAAATACATTTTAGTCGACTAAATCAACTGTAGATTTAGTCGCCCTAAAATCTTATGATATTTAGTCAACTAAAACTAGACTAAAACAACAACTTTTCAGGTGACTAAATGACTACAACTAAATTACATTTTATTCAAAAGACTATGACTAAAACTAAATCACAATTTGCTGTCAAAAACAACACTGCTACTAGCCTACATAAGCATCATGGGTAGTAGTCACATACGGTAAGCAATCTGATGTATGCGGCTCAAATCTCTAGTAATAAACATGTGCTGAGCAGTGAAAACATGGCATCACAACTTGCATTAAGTAGGCCTTCTTGATTTCCGTGAACGTATCATCTTTATGTACGTTCTTAAAACCAAAATATAAACATTATCTTCATATAACGCAATAGAAATTAAACATTTGCAATTACCATTTGAACGTTTCCATGACTGCGACTTCATTTTAAATGCAGTTCAATTAACACGTCGATAAACCCTCATTTACCTTTGAACCACGACAGACGTTATGCAACCGATACATTTACTGCGCAACGTGTTATTTTTTTTTTTCGTTTTTTTGTTTACCGATTTCACGAGGGTGGCCAACATCTGGATGCACATTTTTGGTCTCTCCATTTAAGTGGGAGTGGCAGGCTTTAATTGCAGCCTCTCATTATAGCTTCTCCTGGCATTAAACGACATGTTTCCGTTTAGCAGTCAATGCAACGAAGCTCACATCCAGGGGTGACGCGCCAAATTCTGGGCCCTGGGTACAAGGATTCACTGCGGGCCCCCCATGAATGTTCTTCATAGGGTGAGAGGGTTTAACCCACTTAGACTGGGAACGCATTATTACGCATTATTTTGTGCATTAACTATTGACAAAGAGCAGATATACAAGCACACACACTGCGAGCTTGTAGATCTGCTATTTTTTAAAACTCGTGAAAAGTCTGAATAGGTCTACTTCAAATCCTTCTAAGGTTTTTTTGAAAATGTTTCTACGTCAGTGGTGCTCAAACTTTTTCATGTCAAGGACCCCCAAAATGATATGTATTTGGCCACAGACCCCCATCTCAACATATTTAGTTCCAGGGACCCGCCAGAAGAAAAATATTAGTTATAAATGTCGCTTAAAATATACATTATATTGAAAGATGTGCACACATTTTCACAACTTTTCAAAAATAGCAGATCTACAAGTTCGCAGCGCGGCACTCGGTGCCGCGCTGTGAGCTTGTATATCTGCTCTTTTTCAATAGCTAAAGTATAAAATAATGAAGGACCCTCCACCTTGGGCCCTGGTAACTCAGTCCCACTTTTCCCCCCCTTGTGACACCCCTGCTCACATCTGGAACATTCCAAGTCTGTCTCCATCTGCCTGTCCCCTATCAGTAGGGGGTTCCTCACCACAGAGACAGGCTGAACGAGCGAGCGTATCGTCGTTGTCGGGTGGAAACCTTGTATGTCCAAAACCGTTCGTTTTGTATTTATCGTTTTAAAAATTATCTAAACTAGGGGGCACGGTGGCGCAGTGGTTAGCGCTTCGCCTCACAGCTAGAAGGTCCTGGGTGGGGTGGGGTTGGCGATAGGGCCTTTCTGTGTGGAGTTCTCCCTGTGTCTCCTAGGGTAGATACCCTCACAAAAACATGCAGTAATCCTGGTCTCAATAATGCCTCCCCCTGGCCAGCCGGGGCGCCTGATGGAGGGGAAAGGAACTGCTAGGAGTAACGTGTTCCTTCCACGTGCTACCGGTACGTCCATCCCAGGGAAATCCCCCCTGTCAGGTGAAAAGAAACAACTTGGACTACCCATGCATTGAAGGAAGCATGAGGTTTGTCCGTTGTCTCCCCAGGCGTGGCAGAGGGAGAGCAGAGCCCAGGATTACATAGGCAATTGGCACTGGGTGAAAAACGTGTTACAAAATTGTGGGATAAAAGTAACAAATAAAAAAATATCTAAACTAGTGAAAATAGACGATCTACAAGCACACAACGCCTCACACCGCGAGGCGCTGTGTGCTTGCAGATCTGCTATTTTCACTAGTTTTGTGAAATAGTCTTGTGTGATGAACAGGGCTTTACTTTACGGAAAAACATACAAATTTGAAGCTTGGAGATACAAGGTTTCTGCCCGACAGTGGCGGTACACTCTGCACGCCAGTTTTATATTTGGTTGTACGACCAAGTATAACTCAGGCTGGCATCTCACGTTTTGTGTGCGCGCAATCCACTGTACATCTGTTTCCTTTTTATCTTTAGACCAGTGGTTCTCGACCAGTTGCCCCCACACAATTTTGGGGGGTCCCCAGATGATTAACTTAATGTGCAACATTGTTTTCTCACTCAACTGTAAACAAACCAACATAAAGTTTACATGTATAGACTATAGAGGGTATCTGCACATTTCTAAAGTGACAATTTAAGGACTTTTTAATACCTCTAAAATGACCAATTAAACATTGGCCAAATTCTCAAATATTAGAGGCAGAAATTGTGTATACACGGTAGCTCTCACAATGCCTTGCAACGCGAGGCATTGTGAACATGTAGATCGGCTACTTTCAAAATAGTTCAGAGTTATACAAATAAATGTAATGCCTCAACTCATAGTGCTCGTCAGGGTGGGGGGGGAGGGGGGGGGGGGGCCCCAGTTAAAATATGATTATTTTGGGGTCGCGGCCTGAAAAGGTTGAGAACTACTGCCCTAGATGACAGCGTGTGACAATTTAAGGACTTTTAAGATATTTTTAATACGAAAAGCAAAGGAAAAAAAGATAATAGACGTTGTGTGCTTGTAGATCTGCTAATTTCACTATCTGTGGAACTGAGTCAAACAACATTGAATGCCTCAACTCCTACATTCCAAGTGTTTGTCAGGGTTGGGGGGACCCCAGTTCAAATATGATTATTTTGGGGGTTGCGGCCCGAAAAGGTTGAGAACCATGCTGCTTCTCATCTTTGGGGTTGTTGACCGAGACGTTGAATGGTTTTAATCTATGTGACTGAGGCTGGAGAAAAAAGGTCCATATATGTAGGCAATAGTGAAGTCCAGCAAATTAACAAAATCGGTTTGATTTTGGATTTTTGGTGTTTATCCTTTTTTTTCTCCATATTATCTAAGAGAGCATGTTTGAGAACCTTCTCATTGCAACAGATATCCATTTTGGAATCATTAAACAGCTTAAATTAGTTTGTAAACAGAGCTGTGTTTTTGTGTTTCCTTACACCCTTCTGGGGGGTGGAGAGTGGAGACACTCATTAACATGTCAAAGCCAACATTTACATCTGCAGTTTCAGTTGGCTATATGTGTGGTTGTTGTTCTCAGGTTTCAGCTGCAGAACACCACCAATAGGTTTAGGGCGGGTGAGGGGTGGAGTTAACAGAACACCACCAATAGGTTAGGGCGGGTGAGGGGTGGAGTTAACAGAACACCACCAATAGGTTTAGGGCGGGTGAGGGGTGGAGTTAACAGAACACCACCAATAGGTTAGGGCGGGTGAGGGGTGGAGTTAACAGAACACCACCAATAGGTTAGGGCGGGTGAGGGGTGGAGTTAACAATCCATTGTTCACACCCCTTACCTGACTGCCTACACGTAGTGTGACAAACTTGAGAGCCCTTTACTCAGATTCTTGGTTCGAGGTCGATCTTCTTCAAATATATTCAGATTTCAATGAATAACACGTCATTTGAAAGCTTATATTCTTTACTTTCATGATCTGCAAAAAGCTGAAAAAAGACCATGCCGAGATAAGGACCTTTTTATCCAGCCTCGGTTGTTGAATATACTGTACAAGGGTTGCCAGCACTGCAGCTGCACGATGAGTTATTATGAGGTTCCCTGAGCAAAATAAATAGTGTCACTTCCAATGACTGGCTTTAATACAACTGCATGGCGTGACATAATTTACGTACATACTGTAGCTACACACTGTATAACACAGATGCTATGTTTATAGTCATACAGCAATAAGTGATAAATCAGAGGCCTCAATAGTATTTTCCCAGTGTTAACAGAGTGAACAGCCAGTTCAGCACATAACCGTGAGGGAGGTCCCTTGACTAATTGTAACGGAATTGAAATATAATCCTAACTTATCGTAGTTAATCAAAGAAGCCTATCACATTACCCCTGTCCCGAGTTACAAATGTACCAGATCAGTGGCAAAAGATGTTGTTTCTGCTCCATATTTGCACATTATTCCACATGTGGCTTTCACTCATGCTACTTTATCCCTGCAAGGCCCAGCGTTGCTTTTTGGCAAAATAAATTACATCTTTTTTTTTTATATGTTATGATTAGTTTTCCTGTGCTTTTTTCACATTAAAGGAGTAGTTCACCCCCAAAATGACTTTTTTTTTATTGATTAGTCACGCCATGGAGAGTAGAGTTCAATAATAACTCTACTCTCCATGGCGTGACTAATCAATAGAAAAAAAAGTCATTTTGGGGGTGAACTACTCCTTTAACATCACCATTAAATCCTATTGTTTAGTATTACAATGCCATTGGCCATGATATTTGCATATGAATACCCCCCCCCCCCCCCCCCCCCCCCCCCACAGAGGCTGACATTTACACCACTTAAAGATCTCTGGAGTCCAGAGTCTGGACGAACAACATCTCACTTTTTCACTGAAGCTATTCCTCACTAAAACATAAGTAAAATACCTGTAACATTTTTTTTGTGATCATTAGAATGTCTAGAACATGTACATATGATATTATTGTGACCCCAAAATGCAAATTAGAGCATGATTTATGATTTATGGCTATAAAACCTTACAAAAACATTATTATTTTTTAAACATTACATTTTTCTGTGATTAGGACTTTTACATTTTTTTGTCAAGTAGAAATTAATTCGGGTCTTGCAGGGTTAATTCCTCAATCACAGAGTGCTACATGAATGTAATAGTGTTATTTCACAAACCACCTGGTTGAGTCTTGACACATGCCATTATTGTATGTGCATAGATCTAAGCTCAATTTGATAAGTACATGCTTGGCCAATACCCACAGTATTATTATATTCTTTCATCACTATTTAGTTATGAGCAAGGACATGGTGCATGTAGATGGGGTAAAGTTAATTAGTGAAGTATATATAATGAAGGAGAATGGCACCATCATGTATTGATAAAAAGGGCAGGAAATCTGCCCCAGGCTAACATACCAACACATCAAAAACTACAGCCCTGGAATCATTGCTATCTTTAAATGAGGAGCATTTGTGTTACATTATATGGCGTTTAACAGCTGAAACACTATAATCTTCTTTCACTGATTACACAGGGGCAATTATGATAATAACTTTTGTGTAAATGTCTGCCATTTTTTGGGGATGGCAGTTTTTTCATCAGTGAGATTTTACTATTAATCACACATAATTTGACAATATTACAATATTAGCGTGAATCGGCCATAGCAGTCATTCTTGGCCAATAACTCACGGTATACTTGATATTACTGCAGTGCCGACCGTTTCCCAAAGCACATAGTAGCTTCCCATTGTTTTCAGTATGTTTTGGAAATCAACTTGGGGAGACTTGAAACTTGCTTGCAAATACACAATCCAGCACAATAAGTAGATTGAAGATGGATCTGCCAGAGGAGGCAGGAGAGGAAGGGGTTTATGGATTTGGTGAGAGCAATGTTAATTTTGGCAGCAAACTTTTGATTTAGTTTTAGTCGCAGTCTTTTGAATAAGATGCTATTTAGTTTTAGTCATATTTTAGTCTAAAATGTTTCAGTTTTAATCTAGTTTTAGTCGTCTAAATATCATAATATTTTAGTCGACTAAATGTCCCTCCACTAGTAGGGGGCACGGTGGTGCAGTGGTTAGCACTTCACCTCACAGTTAGAAGGTCCTGGGTTCGATTCCCACCGGGGGAAGCTGTGGGCGCTGGGGGCGTGTTCCTCCACCCGTGTCATCAGCACCCACACCCTGGGTCAGCACCCACACCCTAGGCGATAGGGCCTCTCTGTGGTGAGTTTGCATGTTCTCCCCGTGTCTCCTTGGGCATACAAAAACATGCAGTAGTCCTGGTTTCTATACTACCTCCCCCTAGCCAGCCGGGTGCTCCCCAATGTCCCCTGGCGCGGCAGGGGGAGAGCGGAAACCAGGACTACAGGTTAGGTAGTCACCGGGTGAGAAAAATGGGTTGCAAAAAACGTTGGATAAAAAACATTAGAAAAAAAAATGTTCCTCCACTAGTCCCTACCGCCTGGTAGGCTGGGAAAGTGGATCGAGGGTAGCAGCGGGGATGGAGCACTGAGAGAGATAGGAGGAGGGTTTGTCTGGATGTGTTCGTTGGCGGGAGTGAGTGGGGAATGGGGGTGTAAGGATCAAAGGATCATTTTTTGACATGTACAGTTGTACAGTTGATTTTGGCGACAAAAACATTTTTGGCGGGCCTTGATGGTGTCGTAATGGATGATTCTCCACATTTGGTTGCGCTCTGAAAATAGCTGATCTACAAGCTCACAACGCGCCACGCTGCTATTTTCAGAGTGCAACACCCAAGTGCA
The DNA here is from genome assembly GCF_963921795.1 of Nannobrachium achirus. Taxonomy (NCBI): domain Eukaryota; kingdom Metazoa; phylum Chordata; class Actinopteri; order Myctophiformes; family Myctophidae; genus Nannobrachium; species Nannobrachium achirus. The sequence goes on from NC_137824.1 coordinate 763,449, forward strand.
ACCAAACATGAAATGACTTGTCTTTTAGTTCTACTGGATCTCTTCTCCACTAGTCCCTACCGTGACATTTTAGTCTAGTTTTTATTTGTTAACAAAACTGACAATATATTTAGTCATAGTTTTAGTCATCATAGCTTAGTTTTTATTTCGTTTCTGTTTAGTTTTGGTCAGTGAAAAAAGGCAGTCGACAAACATTTTTCGTCAGAGTTTTAGTAGACGAAATCACACTATAGGTGAGAGAGGACATGCAGGTGGCATGGAGTGACCAAGCAAGATGCCCAAAACAGAAGCGCACGGAAACAGGTGATCCGCCGTGGCGACCCCTGAGGGGAATGAGTAAAAAAGAAGCAGGTTTATTGCGATGACCGCCAGTGACTGTCTCTCTTTGACCATGAGAACTTGGCTCATTGCTTCATCATCTTCCCCCAGGTGACAGAGCGCTAGGCCTCGGTGCTCAGCAGATGAGTCTGCTGGAATCTGTGGGAAAGGCCCATTGTTTGGATGACACTGATGGATAGAGTTAGCAGGGTGTCCATCAGCCAGTTAAATCCAGATTGCGCTGACAAGGCAGGCAGGCGCACATCAGCATGAACCTATGCACGCACGCACACACACGCGCGCACACACACACGCGCACACACACAGGGGTGTCGCACCAAATTCTGGGCCCTGGGTACTAAGGATTCACTGTGGGCCCCCCATGAATGTTCTTCCATTTAGACTGGGAACACATTATTACGCTTTATTTTGAAAATATATACAGGCTCAGTCATAATATATACAAGCAGATATACAAGCCCACAGCGCGGCGAGCTTGTAGATCTGCTATTTTTTGAAAAACGTTGAATATTTTTTGAGGTTTTTCTATGTCAGTGGTGCTAAGATTTTTCATATGAAGGACCCCCAAAATGATATGTATTTGGCCACAAACTATTTAGTTCCAGGGACCCCCCCCCCCCCCCCCCCCGAAGCAAAATTTGAGTCACAAATGTTCGCTTAAAAAATACATATATTCAAAGATTTGCACACATTTTCATGACATTTCAAAAATTGCATATCTTAGCGCGGCACTGCTATTTTTCAATTGCCAAATTATAAAATAATGAAGGCCCCTCCACCTTGGGCCCTTAGTAACTCAGTCCCACTTTCCCCCCCATTGTGACGCCCCTGCGCACGCACACACACACACACACACACACACACACACACACACACACACACACACACACACACACACACACACACACACACACACACGCATGCATGCACCCACGCACGCCAGTGATGTGCTCATCAGGGCCTGCCTGCCTCCCTCCAGCAGTGTCCCAGTTGCTGGTGACATGGGTCACACAGCTGCACATTCAGGCTGCCTGGTAGGCTGGGAAAGTGGAGGGTAGCAGCGGGGATGGAGCACTGAGAGAGACAGGAGGGAGGGTTTGACTGGATGTGTTCGTTGGCGGGAGTGAGTGGGGAATGGGGGGGTAAGGATCATTTTTTGACATGCATTGACCACTTAAGGCTTAAGCCATGCAGGGGTCTTCAACGTTTTCAGGCCAAGGACCCCTTAGTTGAGAGAGAGATGAAGCAGGGACCCCCACTACATTATCATAGATTCCATATGGTTTCATTGTTTGACAGCACAATCATCAATGTATTTTGGATTCATGACAATTTGCGTTTTCAGACACACTTGAACTGTCAATACTTTACCTTTCACTCTGTCGTCTGCTCTTTTCCCCGTCAACACCAAAGCACTTTGCCAAAAATAGCCGATCTACAAGCGCACAACGCCTCGCGCTGCGAGGCGTTGTGAGCTTGTAGATCTGCTATTTTTGGCGAAAGTTCTCAGAATATGGACACTAGGGTTGAAGTGGTTAACATAAAAAATAAGAAAAAAAAAGTTTCTATCACTCAGAGATTTGGAGGACACCCTGTTGTAACTCTGAGGACCCCCAAATGGTCCCGGAAATAGTAATGGCAAATGGTGAAAATATGCTGATCTACGAGTTCACAGCACGTTTCATTGTGGCACGCTGTGAGCCCATTGATGTTCCCTTTCTTCTAACCCTAACCCTAATCCTAGCCCTATAATGACGGGCCAAATTAGAGGCCGCCGGTTTTGAAGTGGTGATAACTCTCAGGATTCTGCGACGTGTGAGGTCACGTTGCTCTTTGCACCTTCACAACTGGACGAGGGCGAGGTTTGCGCGCAGTCATTTTGGATGTAGTCGTGACTCGTGTGACATTCGTAGGGTTAATGTAACTGATCTTGTGTGCAGGATATCCAATAAATAGTACCATCAGATATACCAGTGGTTCCCAAACTTTCCAGGTCGAGACCCAAAAGAGAAATGAGACGTTTGCCTGGGACCCAAACTAGTGATAATAGTACTAGCCCTTACCTGTTCGAAGCACTGTGCACACAGTATATGAGGGATGGAAAGTAACTTTAACTGGTGCTTGCATGACAATATGTAGGAGCACCAATGTAAGAAATAGCCTACTATACCCGTTTTGTTTAATGGCTATAAAGATACTGTGTACGGATCTGCATGATTTTTGGACAAAATATGTAGGAGTAGCCTACTGTGCAAAAATGTGTTTTACTCAAACCTGCCTCCTGGTGGCGCTGTAACAGGGCCAGACACTCCGACAGGCACCAAAGGTCATGTCAAGTAACCCCAAAAAGGACCCCCATCTTAATCTCATTTTTCTTCCGGGGACCCCCAGAAGCAAAGATTTTGGTTAAAAATGTTGCCTCATGCTAGATGCAGAATATATATGCCATATGCTATATGCAGAATAGATATGCCTCATGCTAGATGCAGAATAGATATGCCTCATACTAGATGCAGAATTAGATATGCCTTATATGTCACGGTTTGTTAGAGAAACAGTACGATCGAGAAACGGAGCACTCGTCGTGCGGCACGGGGCGGAACAAGTGGTCGCTTTGAGCCACAACAACGGAGCGTCGGCAGGAATGATAGCGCCTCACCCCACGGAGGTTAGGGTTAGGGTTAGGGTTAGGGTTAGGGTTAGGCATAGTTTTACTGAGGTTAAGGTTAGGGTTAGGGTTAGAGTAAGGCATAGTAAGCTAATGGCTAAACACTGCCGAGCTAGGCTAGTAAATAAAGAAAGAGAGTTGCAAACGAGTGACGTCAGCGCCTGCACTAGTGAATGGCTGTCGTCGCCATCTGGTGGTGATTGGTGTGTGGTGAACGACAAAACAAGCGCTCTTACCATGAACGTACTGAGTTACCCAAAAGTACTGTAACACATATATATATATATATATATATATATATTCTATATACATAATATTTTCACTTTATTTCTTAAACGTTAATTTGTTTTCTAATTTATGGAATTTATGGATTTTTTTGTTAATGTTTTCTGAAAATGTCTTGAAATAATAATAATTAAAAACAAAAGATTCAGGGACCCATCAAAAACTGTCCGTGACCCACAAATGGGTCCCGACCCAGTGCTTGGGAACCAGTGAGATATATACCATTTATGTCTGTTTGATAGCAGAACTATTGAAACACTATGTGAATGGGCTTGAGGAATGTAGTCATGATGTCCTATACTGTAAGGCCAATTACTAGTTTTATGAAACCTCTTGGTGTGCTTGTGAGGTCTCTCTCTCTCTCTGTGGTCTTGCAGTGCATGGTGGAAAAAAGTACTCCGATTGTTTACTTAAGTAAAAGTATCAATACTGCAATGTAGAAATACTCCGTTACAACTAAAAGTCCGGAATTCTAAATTTACTTCCGTAAAAGTACAAAAGTATTGGAATCAAAATGTACTTAAAGTACCAAAAATACTCATTATGCAGAATGTCCCATTTCAAGTTTTTAAATGTATAGAAATCTTTTGAAAATAGTAAATCCACAAGCTCACAAATATGGTGTTGAAGTGGTTAGGTAAAGTATAAATACCTCAAAATTGTACTTGAGTAAATGTACTTATTTACATTACACAACAGTGGTCGTGTGATGGATTGTAGAACAATACTCAGTACACACACACACACGCACGCACGCACGCACGCACGCACGCACACGCACACACACACACACACACACACACACACACACACACACACACACACACACACACACACACGCTATACTGTACATATATACATACTGCACACACATACACACACACAAACACACATACCACTGGCAGACTAACACAGTCAGGCACACAGATGGATGGCTTTGACCCCTGTAACCTTTTGTTCTGGGATGAGGCCTACCAGTGCACTTAAATTGGGCAACGCAAATTCACACATTTCATGCTCTGGTCCATGACTATCGTCATCTGTGATTCTCTCTCTCTCTCTCTCTCTCTCTCTCTCTCTCTCTCTCTCTCTCTCTCTCTCTCTCTCTCTCTCACTCCCTGTCTTTTTTTTATGTTCTAGCCAACATTTTCACTTGTGACGGATATTTTCAGATATAGCTAATTGGTTTTCCACGGCAGGATTCAATATAGCTAATTGGTTTTCCACGGCAGGATTCAGTGCCGAGACAAACTGGATAAACAACTCGCAGCACAGACGCCCAATAGATCTCTGACAACAGTCAACTGTTGACTTGTCAGCCAGTAACAGGCTTCAGGGCTGAGATACAATGAGTAATATAATAATTAATTTCTATCTAGCACGACATGGCCAATTGTTTTTTTATTTGTTTGTTTTTGTTTTGAAAAGTTGTGACAATTCTCAGATATGGAAGCTGCACTACAGTATGTCAAAATTGTCGTTGTCGGGTGGAAACTTTGTATGCAGTGTTGGGGAAGTTAAAGTTACATGTAACTGAGTTACGTAACTAGGTTACATTTTGCTGTAACTTGCTGGTAACTGAGTTACATTCATATTTCTACAACTCGTTAAGTAATTTAGATACTTTTTGGGTCATTTTTGGCTCAAGTTACAAGTTAGAGCAAAGTTATAGTTTTCAAGTTTTGTTAAGATTGATAATCAAATGTCCTCAACAGATCATCGTTTTCATATTTTTTTTTTACTTTATTTTAGGAACACAGATGTTTACTAAAGAAAATGTCAACCTTTTTGAAATAAAACAAACTTAGATGAGAGGCATATTTCTGCTAGCCTTTGACTTTTTTTTTTGTAGGATATTAGATTTAGTTTGTTGTTCTCAATTTAACGCTGAAAAAAAAAAGGTTACTCAAGTTACTCAAGTTACTTTTTCTATGTAACTTGAAACTTTATAAGTTCTATTTCTCCAGGGGTATAATTTTAACTTGATCAAGTTACTGCCATGGTGAGTTACTGAACAAGTTACACTTTCAAAGTAACTTCCCCAACACTGCTTGTATGTTCAAGACCGTTCGTTTTGTATTTATCATTTTAAAAATGAATTAAACTAGTGAAAACAGCAGATCTACAAGCACACAACGCCTCGTGCCGCGAGGCGTTGTGTGCTTGTAGATCAGCTGTTTTCACTACTTTTGTGTGACAGCCTTGTATGATGACACAGGGCTTAACTTACACAAAGAACGTACACATTTGAAACTTGGAGATACAAGGTTTCTGCCCAACAGTGACGATACGTAACTCTCCTGTTATTTCCTGCCATTTTTTTACCATTGAGCTAATGGAGCCTGCCTGCTTGGTCAGGGGATAAATTCAATCTTGACCTTCAGGTCAAAATTTGTGTCAAACCAGAAACAGGACCGTGTCAAAGGTCATGTCTTACCCAGACACAGGATCTAAATGTGTCAACAGAAGGGAGACCAACTACAACAACATTAAAATAAACTTACATAAAGCCGCTTTAATGAGGTTAACGCAAATTGTCAATGACTGTTTCATAAAGAGACAGTAGACTGTATATTCTAGTGCAGTGTTTCTCAAACCTTTTAGCCCGTGACCCAAAAGACAAACTTTGTTTTCCTGCATGTGACCCGAACTAGTGAAAACAGCAGATCTAAAAGCTCACAACGCGTCGCTTCGCGTTGTAAACCTGTAGATCGGCTATTTTCACTATTTCTTAAACTTTTATTACATGTTTTAAAGGAAACTATTCAATTTATTTTTTTAAATTTAATTCATGAAATACTTTTGAAAAAAGTGGAATTGTTTTGAATTGTTTAAACGAAAAGTATTTGAAAAAGAAAAATAAAGAAATTCAATAAATGTCGGAAACGGAACGCGACCGATAGAAATTGGTCCGCAAACTCACAATTGTGAGTGTTTGGGCTCAGATGAAGTGCCATCTCCCTCTTCTTAGTTATGTAACTGGGCACCGCCCTCTGCGCTTGTGTGAGTGTGTGTGTGTGAGTGTGTGTGTGTGTGTGTGTGTGTGTGTGTGTGTGTGTGTGTGTGTGTGTGTGTGTGTGTGTGTTTGTGAGAGAGAGAGAGAGAGAGAGGGAGAGGGAGAGGGAGAGGGAGAGGGAGAGAGTGTCCGTATGCGTGTGTTTCCGCTCCCTGCCAGTGCTGCCAGTGATGAATGACTGAGGTTGTGGCCTGTAAGGGCCCGTTTTACCCTCTCATAGACTTAAATGAAACACTCAGGATTGTACCGTGCTGCTGAAAACATGCACATCTGGTGGCAAACAACTCGTATGTATTCGTTGATTTGATTGTGAGAGAGAGAGAGACTTCATTATTGCAGCCCTTATTGTGGGGGTGAATTAAAGGAGTAGTTCACCCCCAAAATGACTTTTTTTCTATTGATTACTCAAGACAAAAATTTGATTCGAGTAAATTTACCCCCATTGATTCCGGATGGGGACCCGTTTCGAAACGAGTCCCCATCCGGAACGAATGGGGGTAAATTTATTGTTAACAAATTTTTGTCTTAGGAATGCGACAAAAAACAAAAAATATTATTGAACTCTAGTCTCCATGGCATGAGTAATCAATAGAAAAAATCTTTTTGGGGGTGAACTCAGGGGCGTCACAAGGGGTAGGAAAGTTAGACTGAGTTACTAGGGCCCAAGGTAGAGGGGCCCTAGTAAGATATACAAGCTCACAGCGCGGCACCGAGTGCCGCGCTGCGAGCTTGTAGATCTGCTATTTTTGAAAAGTTGTGAAAATGTGTGAAAATCTTTGAATAATATGCAATTTTTAAGCGAACATTTCTAACTAAAATTTTGCTTCTGGGGGTCCCTGGAACGAAATATTTTGAGATCGGGGTCCGTGGCCAAATACATATCATCTTGGGGGTCCTTGACATAGGTTTCTTGCACACATTTTCACGATTTTTCAAAAATAGCAGATCTACAAGCTCGCAGCGCGGCACTTGGTGCCGCGCTGTGAGCTTGTATATCTGCTATTTTTTAATAGTTAAAGCACAGGGGCCCCACAGTGAATCCTTGTACCCGGGGCCCATAATTTGGTGTGACGCCCCTGGGTGAACTACTCCTTTAAGAACCAAATTCCATAGGCCTGCAACAGTTAATCAAACAAACCAATTCATTCAATTATAAAGAATTATTGAGTTTAACATAATAAACCATTTTCAAAAATAGTTAAAATATCCATCTGTGAGAATGTCGATCGGCTAATTTAGCTATTTTTGAGTGGCACCGTTGTATAATTAGTCTGATTCAGTGGTCAGTCAGACTAATTGAGTTGGTCAATTATAATTATTTCTTTGTCGATTTGACACGCTTCGCTTCTCGATTATTCAATTGATCAAAATGTATTGATAGAATTATCGCTATTAGTTTTCTAGTTTGTTTTCCTTTCGAGTAGTTTTTTTCGCACTGATTTTTTGACACTGCACTATTGGTTGTGTTAGTAGTTTTTGAGTATTTTGCTTGTGTTTGACATGATAGTGAGATACTTGTTGCACTAACTAACATTGACTGCTATGGTCACTTTGTTTTGGACACTGTACTTTTTTTATGCAAAAGACTAGTACGGACACTTTATGTATATATATTTATATAGGTCTATTATTTGTTCACTCTCTTGACTTACCTTGCTCTTTACTGTACTCTGTTCTTGTTTCTTTTATTTTTATTTTTTCTTCTTACTTCTCTGTAACTTTGTAAATAACCTTATACTGCTGTGCTGCCTCTGGGCAACTGATTTCCCCCCTTGGGATAATAAAGGTATCTATCTATCTATCTATCTATCTATCTATCTATCTATCTATCTATCTATCTATCTATCTATCAAGATAATTGATAGATGCGGCCATGGTTCCTTAATGACCTCATTTCTTTCTGCTCTTCACTCCAATTGTGAAGCACACCAATTACTCCCTGCCTGTACAACCATCGAGCATTGCTATGGTAATGTGAAATTGGGTTCACTGTGGGCTAGTTCAGTAATTACAGCTTTTTCTCCACAATCTTGCACAGCGCATTTTCTAACGATTTTAAAGGGTTATCTTCAGGGGCGTCACACCACATTCTGGGCCCTGGGTACAAGGATTCACTGCGGGCCCCCCATGAATGTTAACTATTGAAAAATAGCAGATATACAAGCTCACAGCACGGCACTGAGTGCCGTGCTGCGAGCTTGTATATCATTTTTGAAAAATTGTGAAAATGTGTGCAAGAAACCTATGTTTCCATGAGAGTGGTGCTCAAACTTTTTCATGTGAAGGACCCCAAAGATGATATGTATTTGGCCACGGACCCCCATCTCAAAATATTAAGTTCCAGGGACCACCCAGAAGCAAAATTTGAGTTACAAATGTTCGCTTAAAAAATACATATATTCAAAGATTTTCACACATTTTCACGACTTTTCAAAAATAGCAGATCTACAAGCTCGCAGCGCTGCACTCGGTGCCACGCTGTGAGCTTGTAGATCTGCTATTTTTCAATAGCTAAAGTTACTTGCCCCTCCACCTTGGGCCCTAGTAACTCAGTCCCCCCCCCCCCCGTGTGACGCCCCTGGTCATCTTATCTAGGGTACCTCACAGCTGACAGTTGATGAGCACTGCACTGAATAAAAAGTGCACTCTTCACCTGACGCTCAAAGTGAAGCACACATCTCACTAATGGAATATCGGCATGTTTCCAGGATTTCTACCACTTAATCTAATAACTCCAGCTCTTCCCTCCTCTGATGCGGTGCAAGCCCTCTCAGCAATAATCAAGCTACACACTGCCTCACGGTCAAGCAAACTTGACAGCAGTAAGTGCCTGGCAAAATTGCACGGCACAAATGTCACATCTGCAAACACGTGACATGTTTGTATGGAGCATTTGTGTAGTTATGAATGTCACAATGCACAGGGCCCACAACTACTATGGTTTCATACTAAACTTTATGAGGGCAAAGATATCAATATTACTGATTGATGTATCATGTAAGAAATTCATCCTATTAGTTAAGCTATTAATTATGTGTTTTATAATAACACTTTCATGACAAAAACATGCAGTAAAGTGCTCCTTGTTTTGACACCAAAATCATCTGACTGCCTCGGGTGAAGATTAAAGCGCAATTGACAATAATGTTGAGTGATGACATCTGATATGTACTGTGCATCATTGAATTTAAAAATCCTTCATTTGCCAAGAATGGGTCATTTGTGCTAGATTTGTTTACTGACACCTGTCAAACTAGACAGTGGCTAAACATTGTTCATGGTTTCAGCCACACCTCCAGTACTAGTGACGCCCAACATTATGTCTGGATTACACTTGCGATCATGACAGGGGGATTCTTAAAATGTGACAAACCTGTTTAATTAAAACATAACAGTGTTAAAGGATTATAAGAAGGTATTTTCACACGTCTCGACTTGTTTCAACAAAGATGTACATTATAAAGAGATATTTATTCAGAGGTAAACAACCCAAATGGCAAAATGTTTTGTCACTTTTGTACATATTGTACATGTCTGTGTTATCAGTGCATCTAAAACAAGGCATGATTTCAAAGGAAACAAAAGTCCAAGCCACAGGTTGTGAAGTCCATTTGGCATAATAAAGTGTCCAAAGTGCCAAAAAAAACAGGGAATAGGAAGAAGTATAATGCTATATAGAACATGTCGAACATTTTATGACACTTTAAAGGTGTCATAAAAGTCCAAATAACTGTTGACATTTGGTTCTTTGACTGCCTTCAGTTTCGTGGGAAAGCATAGCCTACATCTTAAGAGTCTTCATGTCATGGAACAATGGTGCCGCTGTGTATATCATCACAATGCACTGTTCTAACAAGGTATGGAGATTGGCATGTTGATTAGTCCGGTAGCAGGTAGCATTTGAATTAGGGCATTAACGACTTGTGATTTTTGCAAGTCGACTCGACTCAGTAAAAAAGTTGAGTTGAAGTCGACTTTATTGTTACCCCCGAATTATTTTGGGGGGTCCCCAGATGATTAACTTAATGTGAAACATTGTTTTCTCACTCAACTGTAAACAAACCAACATAAAGTTTAAGTATAGAGGTAATTTATAGAGCCAATTTAAGGACTTTTAATACCTCTAAACAAATTAAACATTGTCCAAATTGTGTACAGGCAGAAATTGTGAAAATAGCTGATCTACATGCTCACAACGCGTTGTGAGCATGTAGATCTGCTATTTTCACAATAGAACCATGTTATACCAAATGTAATGTAGCACTGTAATATTGGATCATTCCGTCCTTGACAATAAGCAATGTTTGAACAGACGCACACATGGAGCAAAAATAATGATAGAAAAAAATACAAAGGATTATTTTTTTCAACTTCGACTTTAGACTTTCTCTGGTGGGAGTCCACTTGTGTAATGAAGTCGACTCAGTCGACTTGTCGACTTTTTCGTTAATGCCCTAATTTGAATATGTTGTTTTCTGTCCGACCAACTATATGAAGAGATTCCATCTGTAGTGGAGTAGTCATTGTTGGGACGTTTTTCACTGGTGGCATGAAAGCCCTTATTACACGTATGTGCCCGTAGTGCATTGCAACAGTAATGGAAATGCATCACACAAGTGCCACTCTGTGCATGGTCCTTACTCTCTGGATTACACATGCAGAAGTATCACCAATGGTCAATTGTCTCTTTGTGCTTTGAGAGGACGCTGTTCACAAAACAACAATAACAGCACAAGATATCTGTGAGCAGTCGAAGAAGTCAAAGTTACTTTAGCCTGAACACCCCCCCTGCCATTTGTTTGCAACGATGGGACATCGTCAGTCGCGTCCCGCTGAACCGGTCCCGCCTGCGGCCAGGCCACCCTTGCCAGGGGCGGCGTGTGCCCGGTGCCTAGCTGAACAACTTCCGAGATCCTGCTGTCAAAGCTACCACCACCACTTCAATTATCCTGAACGGGTTCTGAACTACGCGCCCCCTTATTCACCTAGTCTGTTCAGGATACCTTGTCGCCGGTAAGTGGTGGGGGGGTTACAGATGAGGCTAGTCAAATGTTACGTTGTTGTTGGGTGGGTTAGGGTTGGTATGTCCAAAAGACCAAAACTGCTCCTTTTGTATTTACCATAAAATGATTTAAAGTAGTGAAAATAGCAGATCTACAGATCCGCTTATTGACAGAGTCAGAGCATGTCGGTGTCTTTCATTTGAGTGCTATTGAAGTGGACAGAATACAGTATGTTGCTGTCTTCCTATTTGAGTGCTTATTGACAGAGACTGTACTGTATGTCTTGTCTTCTTTCAAAAGTAATTTGGTTTGAACTATATAACTATTGGTTACAGTAATGGTAAGGGTTGCCAGTAATTGTTGCTCATAAAGGCCAGACACTAGATAGCTATTCTTTATACAGTGAGTCTGTTGGTCCAAACTTTTCAATAACACAAAACAATTTATGGATATCCCTGTGTCCTGAATTACAGAGAGGTCATACAGGATTTAATTTGCATTACTTTATTAAAAAGACTTTGTATCTGACACACATAATGTCTTATTTATTATTAACAACGTTATGTACAGTACATACTAACTCACGCTTGCAACATGTAGGCAAACTCATAGCTGGTAACAGCTTATCTCGAGTGACGTGTCTGTATGTATTTATTGATAGCATGTAGTAAATTGAACAGATTATGAGGAGTGGCCACTGTGTGTGGTGCAGTGCAACCTGGTAGAGACATCTCTACCAGCCTCTGACTAACAATGTAACTCTGTCGTCATCATCCTGTGCATGTACTGGATTGTATATGTGTGGCATTTCAATCCACATCTTTGTATCCTTCCTGAATTAACATTTCTTGGTTATATTTTTTTATGTAACAAATGAGCATGCACCTCACTCACACACACACACACACACACACACACACACACACACACACACACACACACACACACACACAAACAGAAGTCCAAATAAGAACAAAACCTGGGCACTTGGTGATATGTCTAACTCCTCGGCTGTCCGACGTGTGTTGCAGATGAATAACAGTATTATATAATGCTGCTTGCTGGCTCTCATGCAGGAGGAGCCATCTGATGGAAAGTGTGTCCGTTAGAGTGACTTGCTGGATCTGGCACAAGCTGAATGCTGGGCCGGTCGGAACACGGCTGTGTGAAATCGGTAGAGATGCCAATGGTTTGCTCAAGTTCAGATACTCTGATTTGATAGATGGACAGATGAGCTATGCATTTATACTAGGGCATTAACAACATTGTCAACTCGACTCAGTAAAAAGTTGAGTTGAAGTCCACTTTATCACTTGATGACGTCATCACATCACACACGACCCCCCAATTATTTTGGGGGGGGGGGGGGGGGGGGTCCCCAGATGATTGACTTAATGTGCAACTTTGTTTTCTCACTCAACTGTAAACAAACCAACATAAAGTGTAAGTGTATAGAGGGTATCTGCACATTTCTAAAGTGCCAATGTAAGGACTTTTTAATACCTCTAAAATGACAAATTAAATATTGTCCAAATTGTCAAATATATAGAGGCAGAAATTGTGAAAATAGCGGATCTACATGCTCACAACGCCTCGCATCGCGAGGCATTGTGAGCATGTAGATCCGCTATTTTCACAATAGAACCATGTTATACCAAATGTAATGTAGCACTGTAATATTGGATTATTCAGTTCTTGACAATAAGCAATCCTACTGTTTGAATGCTGTATACAGATGCACACATGGAGCAAAAATAATGATAAAAAAATACGAAGGATTTTTTTTTTCAACTTCAACTTTCGACTTTCTCTGGTGGGGGTCGACTTGTGTAATGAAGTCGACTCAGTTATCTTGTCAACTTTTTCGTTAATGCCCTAATTTATACCCTCTCTCTCTCTCTCTCTCTCTCTCTGTCACTCTTTCCACCTCATGGATTAAGCCTATACTTCCTCACTTGACTGTGTCATTCAACGCTAATACTATTGTGTGACAAAGTGTACAGTAAATCAGCCTTTCCAGTGGTGACTACTGTGACAAACCGACCATGACTAAAGAACACTCAACAGAAGGGTCATAGCCATTTCCACAGGGGGGCATTGGGGGGCAATGCCCTCCCAGATTAGACTTTGTGCCCCCCCCAGTCCAGATTGGCCAGTAGTACCCTACCACACTATTAGTTTAAGATGTTTTACAGGTGTTAATTATATATGTACTTTTTATATTCTTTGTGATTATTATAAATATACATTTTCATAGTTTAATGAAAATGCAATAATAGCCTACACTGGCTATTGTTGTTTTGACGTCTAGTCCTGAGTTGTTGTGCATGCAGCATGGGAAATTCAAATAATTTCAGTGAGAAAACATGTACAGTAATGGACATTACTAGTTTGGCTCAAAGCGCCGCAAAAATTGGCTTGCTATATAGGGGTGTGTTGAAAAATAAAGTGCCCCCTTTGGAAAATGTAAGGCCCCCCTGCTGATTATTCCCTGGAGCTGCCACTGTTGTAGACTATAATCATTCGATACCAGTCAAGTATGGAAGTTTTTATTGGACTTTAAAAACCGTATGAATTCATTGAAAAATCTTACGAAAAAATAAAGTCCAATAAAAACTTCCATAGTCAAGCTATCACTGCATGTGGCTACTGAGGCATAATTTCAAAACGAAATAGGGGGTGGCAAAAATAGGTTACCACTTAAAATAGTGAAACTAGTTGATCTACAAGCTCTCTCGGTGAGAACCTGTAGATCAACTAGTTTCACTATTTGCTTGAAAATGTTTCCAATTTCCAATACTTTTACTTGTTCTACTCCACTACATCGCAGATCCAAATATTGTACTTTTACTCCACTACAATTATTTGAAAACTTTAGTTACTAGTTACTTTGCAGATAAAACATACATAAACCACTCAAGCCCTATTTTATACCAACGCAATATAAATAGCCGATCTACAAGCTCACAATGTAGAGCTTGTTTTCAAACATTTTGTACTTTTACTTTTGGCACATTAAGTACATTTTGATACCAATACTTTTGCACTTTTACTCAACATTGCAGTATTGATACTTTTGTTTTACCATAGAATGTGAGTACTTTTTCCACCACTTCCCCAGATCCCCTGTTGCCCCAATTGACACCCCTGTGTGGCTCAAAGTGGGGACTGTAGGGAGCCTTATGCCTCATTCACACTACGAAAAGCCAAGCTAATGGTTTGCTTGGTAATTCAATGTATTCTCTATGCAAACCAGCTTTTAGAATTTCCAAGCTGGGAAAAAAGTTTGGAAATGTTTAAAGCTGGTTTGCATGGAGAATACATTGAATTACCAAGCAAACCATCAGCTTGGCTTTTCGTAGTGTGAATGAGGCATTAAACACTGTGTGAAAGGCTCCCTACCGTCCGCACTCTGTGCAGCTGGAGCCAAGCTGCTGGCACACAAGTCTGATCTCCCCTCCTAGCTGAGGGAGTGGGATATAATGGAGGGGCCGGGGCAGTGGAGCGGCCCCCCATCACCACAGCAGACTTGGTATTAAACCTGACAGCTTTACTGTCACAGCACAAAATAGGAGACGACAGCCACTATGCACCTTAATGCCCACTCAATGTGTTTCTGCTCAGTGTTATTAGGCCGACCAAAAGTCAGCCTTTCCCCCCTAATTGTTAGGTTACATAACAGGCCTGTTTTCTGTTGCAAAAAAAAAAAAAAATGTGGGAGACCTGACCCCTGAGGTTTACAAGAGGCTAATTATAATAATAAACTTTATTTATTTAGCACTTATTTATATAGCACTTATCTGAAACCAAAGTTTACCAAGTGTTTTATAGCGTGGCAAAGGTCAGTAGTAAAAAAGCAATATACTAATAATCATAATCATAAAAAGGTGAAATAATAAAAGCATGCTTGGCAGGGTTTCTTATTCACTGTTTACTTGTTAGAGTGTACATGTACCCTTGGATATTATCAACAGACAAAATAATGGCTGCGTTTTGCGTTTAGTTGCAGGCAGTGACTTTAGATTGAAATATAGCTTTGTCTGTGTATGCTTGTCCATTGCAGAGAATATTCCTTATAGTCTACAAGTAAAAGGTACAGGGACATTATCAATCTTTTGAAGAAAAGGGCAAGGGAACATGGAACATTAAAAACATAATCTCCTGAAAGTGATCATTAGCTTTATGAGATGGTGAATTATACGTTTTCTCCACCAGAGGTCAGTAGTGTTCTGAAGAACACAGAAGGGAAATTTACAGGAAGATGGGGTGGAAAAGTACCTATGGAGGGAATCCCTCAACAATAACAAAATGGGGGGTGCAGCTGTACATTATGTTTTGGCATGTACTGTACAAATATTATTTCACAATCACAGCAATATAAAAAACAGGTCATTTTTATGTTAAAGTGTTTTGGAATGTAAGGGGCATGCTGGTGTATACCACATTATGTAGCAAATTGCACACTGTGACAATAACTATATTTGACAATAACGAAAATGTAAATACACATTCTGTTATGTTTTATAACATTTTATGTGAAAGTGTTTATGCAGTATTTCTATCCAGAACATAAAATTCCAACTGAGTAAAGGGCATGCAGAATTTCTATCCACAACATAAAATTCCGACTAGTCGAAATGATGGGACATCGAAAGAGCGAGATTCCTGGATACTGAAAAATAAAATAAAATAGGATTATAAAAATGCAATAATACAATCATATTAATACAACAATGCATAATAACAGTCGTCATTGAATCAAACAAAGGCCATGGTCAGTGTCACCTGTGCAAATGACAGTTTTGTAACTGTGGTCAGTGCAGTCTTAATAAGAAAGTAAAGAGGTGACCCTTTGTTTCTTTGTGAACATAAGGTTACAAGTTGCATTGTTTTGTTCAGTGGCGTAAAGTAAAGTACTTTTACTTATAGGCTACTGTAGGCACTTAGGTAAAATGTTGAGGCATTTGTAGGCTACTTTAGTATGTCCAATTTCCAATACTTTTACTTCTACTCCACTACGTCATCTCAGATCCAAACGTTGTAGGCCTACTTTTACTCTAATACATGTATTTGAAAACTTTAGTTACTAGTTACTTTGTAGATTTTTACTTTACAAACCATACATTAACTATGTCAGCTCTATAGGCTATATGTCTACATTTTGGCTTTTTGAAAATAGCCGATCTACAATCTCGCAATGCCTTGATGCAGAGGTCTTCAACAGGGGGTCCGGGACCCCTAGGGGGTCCTCAGAGTTACTGCAAGGGGTCCTCCAAATCATTGTGTGATAGAAAGAAAAGAAAATCTCCTTTTTAGCCAGATTCTTAACCAGATTCTGAGAACTTTAGCCAACAATAGCAGATCTAAAAGCGCGAGGCGTTGTGAGCTTGTAGATCAGCTATTTTCGGCAAAGAGGTTTGGTGTAGAGGGGAGAAGTAGGCATTACGGTTCAAGTTGTTAAATATCTCAAAACACAAATTGACATGAATCTAAAACACACTAATGATTGTGCTGTCAAACAATGAAACGATATGCCATGGAATCTATGACAAGGTTGTGGCTTGATGCATTAGTGAGCTTAGATCTGCTATTTTCAAATGATTTTTTTTAATACACTTTGAACTTGTGAAAAGGGACATTCTGCACAATAGTAGCCTACTTTCTACTTTTGGTACTTTAACTACATTTTGATACCAATGTTGTAGCCTACTTTTGCTCCAGACCTACATTTCCAGACAAAAATTCCAGACATTTACTTGTAACAGAGCATTGCAGTATTGATACTTTTAAGAATGTGAGTAGCCTAATTTTTCCACCACCGAAAGTAAAGAGGTGACCCTGTGTTTCTTTGTGAACATAAGGTTACCAGTTGAGTTTGTTTTGTTTATTTGTTGGAGTTCGGGGCGGAGTTGAGTTCAGAGGGAGGGCAGAGGAAGGGGAAAAGATCATGCCAGTCCGCTCATTTGACTAATATATTCACGCGTCAAATGACGCGGGGGACAACGGCTCGTTTATATTGCTGCCGGGTGCAGAAAATAGCATCAGTCTTCTGAAACCAACGAAGCTCACGCATCACACCCGACACTGCACTAGCACTCAAACCTGAGTTACAGTGCATCGTGATCTGAGCTGATCAGCAACAGAAAGAAAAAGAAAAAACACCCCGGATCTATTATCTTAGGTGACCCGACCGTTCGCAAGCGTGGCGAGAGGTATTATCCAAACGAGTCTGGTACTCGAGATGAGCACGGAGATGTTCGCCGCCAAGACACCCATGGAGGTTGCCGTCTACCAGTTGCATAACTTCTCCATCTCCTTCTTCTCGTCCTTTTTGGGCGGAGATGTGGTGTCGGTCAAACTTGACAACAGGTAAATATCTCTGGGGGACGTTTTATTAGGCGAGGTGATGATGGCATGCAATCGCGATGGATGTGGAATATTAAAACTTACTTAGTTACTTTTGCGGGGAAAAAAAGATGGTCTCACAAGCAGTGGTGGAAAAAGTAGCCTACTCGCATTTTTTTTACTTGAGTAAACGTATCAATACTGCAACGTAGACATGCTCTGTTACAAGTAACCCGGAATTAAATGTACTTGAGTAAAAGGTGTTGGCATCAAAATTGTGGCTACGTAAAGTAGCCTACCAAAAGTAAAAGTAGGTCTACTATTGTGCAGAATGTCCCAAAATGTCAAATGTATACAACAGACTCTCGCAAGAGCGATCGATCAAGTAAACACAGCGATAAACAAATGCACAATTTCTAATGCAGAAATGCACACTGATTTCTAATGCTGAAATTGTAATAATGAGTGCAACTTGTGTGTGTGTGTGTGTGTGTGTGTGTGTGTGTGTGTGTGTGTGTGTGTGTGTGTGTGTGTGTGTGTGTGTGTGTGTGTGTGTGTGTGTGTGTGTGTGTGTGTGTGTGTGTGTGTGTGTGCGCGCGCGCGCCTGGCGCGCTGTGCACTGTACATGATGTACAGTCTCATGTCTGCTGCTAGGCTCTCGGACTTTGAGCCCACAAGACTGACAAGAGTGACCCACTGTCCTCATAACTTACTAAACTTAGTGTAAATTCCCATATAGACTATGTTTTTAACATCATTCAGACCATGGCATGTTAAGAGTAGCCTAAACTACATTAGTCTTCTACATTAGGCCTATATCAGAATGAACAATGTTATTTTTTATTTATTTTTATTTTTTTGAGGGAAAAAAGAAAACAAATGGACTACAGCCTGCCTATTCACCCCATACCAAGCTGGTCTGGTCTGTGTTACATAGGAGAGGTTTCATTAGCTTCCATGAATCCATGGGGTTGACTGAATTCGCTTTTTTATGTTTTGGTGAGTCGGCTTATGGTTTCTGTTTTCCTTCTTTGCAGTGCCTCTGGTGCTAGCGTTGTGGCCATCGACAACAAGATAGAACAAGCAATGGTAAGCTCACTCAAATGTCTTATGTGGCTGGTATACAGTACTTCAGTAGCACTCTCCAAACTAAATGATCATGTAGACATGT
Organism: Nannobrachium achirus; assembly: GCF_963921795.1. Lineage (NCBI taxonomy): Eukaryota > Metazoa > Chordata > Actinopteri > Myctophiformes > Myctophidae > Nannobrachium > Nannobrachium achirus. Next base: position 782,276 of record NC_137824.1, read on the forward strand.
AGAATTAGATTATATTTATGTTTTATTCACAGAGCTCCCAAAAGGAAGGGCACTCATAGAATGTGCATTCTGCACTGTGCACCTATGTCCTGCTTATTGATATTTATAAGAGTAGCCCTAGTCGTTGGAGTCTAGAAGAAAGTAGACATAATAATAATGAATAATAATAATAATAATAAACGATTATAGCAGGGGTCTTCAACGTTTTTCAGGCCAAGGACCCCTTAGCTGAGAGAGAGATTAAGCAGGGACCCCCACAAGCTTTCCATACAGTAGATTCCATATAGTAAACTTGACCTTTCACTCTGTACTTGGTGTGCCTCTTTTTCCCCTCTACACCAAACCAAACCTCTTTTGTTGTGAGCTTGTAGATCTGCTATTTTTGGCTAAACTTCTCCGAATATGGACACTAGGGTTCCAGTGGTTAATATAAGAACACAAAGATTTGGAGGAACCCCTGTAGTAACTCTGAGGACCCCCTAGGGGTCCTGGACCCCCTGTTGAAGACCCCTGGAATATAGTATTAAATCGTTTGCACATCACATGCCAAATTAGATGGCATATTGTGATTTATTTTTATTGTCACGTTTATTTTTGTCAAGATCGTCAGGATACAATTTGCAACTTTACAGTGTTACTGTGATGTGCACAATACTGGCCAAAAAAGGCAGTACTCAACATTAGGGCTGTCACGATATGACATTTTACATGATGATTAATTGATAATCTAATTGATACGTTGATAATTAATTTCTGTTTGGCTTTTAGGCTTTGAAGTTGCACATGGCAGATATGACAAATAACCTAAATATACAAAGAAATTATGGACATATTTGACAACTTTCTACTAACATTGATAGTAGAAATAGACAATCTACAAGCTCACAACGCGTCCCAATGCGACGTGTTGTGAGCTTGTAGATCGTCTATTTCCACTATTTTTTACTTAAAAAAATATATACATGAAACATTTTCAACATTCACGATTATGACGATTATGAAAACGAATCGCGATTAGGTAAAACAATTGCGATTAGACGATTATGTAATAATTGTGACAGCCCTACTCAACATATCATAACACATGTTGACCTTCTCTAATATGTCCTTTGGTGCAGGATCTGGTCAAGAACCACCTGATGTACGCAGTACGCGAAGAGGTGGAGATCCTCAAAGAGCAGATCAAGGAGCTGGCCGAGAAGAACAACCAGCTGGAGAGGGAGAACAACCTGCTGAAGAACCTGGCCAGCCCCGAGCAGCTGGAGAAGTTCCAGTCGCGCATTCCTGCAGACAGCCTGCTAGCCCTGGACAACCAGCCTCTCCAAGTGACCATCCCTGACCATCACCACCGTCACCAGCAGCAGCAGCAGCCCTGCTCCCTCAGTGCTGGCTCTGCTGTGTAAGTGGCTCTGCCTAGGGGCGGGCAGAGCCACAAGCCTAGTAACAATAATGGACCTCCATGATTTTTTAACGTTAGAGTTGTAAAGTAATCGCCGCCGCTGAGCAAAGCTTTCCTCGCACGAAGAAGCGGAAGAGAGGGAAGCGTCAGGGCGGCAGACGATCGACGAAAACCCACAACTGCTGACGTATGAAAGCACAACGACACTCACAAAAAAAGACGCTCTGACTGGCGTTGGTCTCAGGCCCCATCCTCTGACATCCATTAGACTCTTTTTCTCTAGTCTCTCTGTGTAGACAAAAGCGCTAAGAGCGAGGGCTGACAAAAACGCCAGCGAGCGCTTGCTATGGGACTCAGGGGTGGGGGTGCTTCCCCCACCTAGTCGTACCCTTCCCTACGAGAACCCCTTTCTCCGGAGAGGGGTTGGGAGGCGTGATAGGACTGGTCCTGCAGGTGCTAACTTGGAATGGTTGAGGAAGATGAGGAGGGGGGGTCCCCAGCCTCCCCGTTTAAAGGTTAAGTCAAGGAAGTGGACGTCTTTGAGACGGCCCTCCATGTCTCAATACAAAAGAGCCCCAGCCTGTGGACTGATCTCAGCATACTGTACAAGCTCCACGATTTCAAAACTGTACACTTAAGCAACCGTTAAGCAACCGTTAAGACCTTACCTGCAGTAGTGTATTGCTCATTATGTTAATGTACTTTTAAGTATAACAAGAATCATAACACCAATAATGAAAAGGACATACTTGCGTAGCAAAGGTGGAGGTCAGTGCATCGTAGCACATTAAGAGCTGGGGGGAGCTATCGCAGGACATTCTGATCTGATTGTCTGCTGTAACCGTTCATAAAATGCGATGCTTTTATTTTCTGCAGTTGGGGCTTGCTGCTTATTGGGGGTAAAGCAAAAACGAATCCTACTATTTTCTTCTGTTTTTTGTGATTCTTAACAAAAATCAGCGTTTGTAAAATAGGAGTACACTGTTCTGTAAAGTTCTTTTTTTTTTTTCTTCCAACATATAGCATATATATGGAGGAGATAGACATATCTGCCCCTCCTTTGTTGCCTAGCCCTGCACAGTACAGTATAGTTACAATGATATGTATATAGTCTTGAAAGATTTAGTGCAGTGGAGATGGTGAGCAAGCATCTGCTTGCATTTCTTGCTGCAGATGCACTCCTGACTTTGTCAGCGTTTCCACAGAATGTGGTCCCCTGTTTTGATGGTCAGATGCCAACTTGAAAACAATGGCATGACAACAGTGCCTGTCTGTACTAGTAGTAAGAGAGGAACACATTTCCACAATGAGCTCTGTTGTTGTTGTTTGTCTACTAGCTACCAAAGACTTTGCCTCAATGAAAGCCAAGAAACCCAGGACCATGTGTATGTGCATACAACTTCACAGGGAGAAGTCTTGTTAGCTAGAGCAAAGGTTTCTATCTCTTTTGTAAAGATAATGGTATTGTTGCTGTACTGTATCCAAGAAGCAGGTGTTCACTAATGGTGTATGGATACAAATGCACATTTGCAATAAACCTTATGTTTACATAATACAGTGTTATTCTCTGTGTCTTATTTAACCACGTAAACCATACAGTAAACAGGTATATCGTCACTGTTGGGCAGAAACCTTGTATCTCCAAGTTTCAAATTTGTAATTTTTTCCGCAAACTAAAGCCCTGCTTCATCATACAAGGCCATCGCACAAAAGTAGTGAAAACAGCTGATCTACAAGCACACAACGCCTCGCACCGTGAGGCGTTGTGTGCTTGTAGATCGGCTTTTTTCACTAGTTTAATTAGATCATTTTTAAAATGATAATACAAAACAAACGGTTTTGGACATACAAGGTTTCCACCCGACTACGACGATATGCTTCAATGACTACTTAACTCCCTCCTTTTTCCAACTTAACACCAAATGTCATTGCTGAAGATAGACAATCTACAAGCCCACAACGAATCGCCTTGCATTGCATTGGATTGTGAGCTTGTAAGTTGGCTATTTTCAGTGAATATTCGCTGAATGTTATTGTTTGTTATGACAATTTCCAGAATACGGAGTTATTGAGTGGTTATAATGAAGGGTAGCTGCGTCCACATAGTCGGTGTGCGTACAATACTTTTGGCTTTAACACGCATGCTGTTTTATAATGTTGAGCAGTTAAAATGTTCGCTGAAAAGTGATGTGATATTTCCGAAGACGGCACATTTTAGTGCCTATGTATTTGTAACTTTGGCTTAGGTCCTCTGTCATTGCATTGAGGGTTCATGTGTTATGCCTTTTTCTCTTGTGTGTGCATTTCACCACAAAATTGCCACTGCTACCCAATGCTCGTACCTCACAGCAGCAGAGTGCAGACTTTTTAGTCGACATCAGGGGCCCTGCTAATGGCAGTGAAGTAATAATAGCTAGGTTGTCAGTGGGGTGGAATCTGCAAGAGGAGGAAAATGGCTTGCCATCAGTGTTTTCCCCTCAGACAGTTTGGCAGCCAGTCAGCGAAGCAGTGTGTAACTGGAGACGTTGTGGTTGGTTTCCCGGCGGCGTTGTAGGCCAGGCGCGACTCCCATCCGTCTCTGTGAGTTCAGTCCGGAGGCCACATGTGCAAAGGTTTGGTAGCATCCATGCCATATGGATGCATATACTGTAGGGCCAAAGGTTTGGTAGCATCCATGCCATATGGATGCATGTACTGTAGGGCCAAAGGTTTGGTAGCATCCATGCCATATGGATGCATATACTGTAGGGCCAAAGGTTTGGTAGCATCCATGCCATATGGATGCATGTACTGTAGGGCTGGCATTTTAGTTGACCAGTACATGTGATACAAATAATTATTGATACATGTTTGGCATTGAACATTGGAACATAAATCAAAAGCTCTGCCTTTCAGACTTTGTAATAATGTAATAATAATAAACGTAATAGTTGTATACTTTTCAGTTTAGCATCCCAAACTGAAAATGTATTTTCACAAGTTATTTGTCACAAAAACAAAAAGAACTCACTTGTATCTTTGAAAGGGCAGCTTTTGTAACACATATGTACAGTACATAATGTGCATGGTTTAAGGAAAATATTGATAAATGAGGCAGTTAAAAATTAGGTGACAGGCAGAAAAATGGAGATAAAAATGAACATAATGACATGACATCTGTTAATTTCACCCAAGTGGGTCATACATGAATGGAAACAATGTCTTTTTTTCTCTTTCTCTTTTTTAACTTAAGAAATGTATCAATTCATAATGATTTGCACCAGCGCCCAGAGGTGAAAAAAGTGTGTTGAACCAAATATTAATTTCCTGTCAATTAATGGGTGATCTGTGAATGTTATTGGACTCAGAGCACAGACTATTACACTTCACTTTAGTGTAGGAACAGCCAAAAACACAAATGTTTATAACAATGTCTCCTTGCAACTGTCATGAAAACACTCTCCCTGAAAATCGGTGTAGGCTACACCACCTCAGAGTATGTGGAGAGGTACACACCTGCTTACTTCAGCTTTCCTTTATCACAAATGCCAATCTTTATGTAGATTTGTACTCATCATTTTTACATACACACCTTTGGTCCAGTGCCTTCTGGAAAGCCCACAGCCACCACAGATCACATAACCCACCAGTGAATACATGCAGTGTCTCTCCTTTGGTTATTTCCCCCTCAGACAAAACAAAACAAAAAACAAGTTCTCTTCAGGTGTTAGTGTTTAAAATCTCATGATGAACAACCGATTTCGGTTAAACAAACGACCCAGATTGATGTATTTGTTCTTGCATTTACTCTAAAATGTCTTCGATGTAGCGGTTTGTTAATAGTGGTGCTTGTGTTGTGCGTGTGGTGGTCATGAAGTCGTTATTAGATAGGGACAGGAGCACATTAGTACTCTTACATAACGTTGTTGTCGGGTGAAAACCTTGTATGTCCAAAACCGTTTGTTTTGCATTTATCATTTTAAAAATGATTCAAACTAGTGAAAACAGCCGATCTACAAGCACACAACGCCTCCCACCGCGAGGCGTTGTGTGCTTGTTGATCTGCTGTTTTCAGTAGTCTTGTGCGACAGTCTTTTTATGATGAAGCAGGGCTTTACTTTATGAAAAAACATATGTACATTTGAAACTTGGAGATACAAGGTTTCTGCCCGACAGTGACGATAAGGTTATTAGAATCAGACTTTTTCTATTTCTTCCTCTTACTAAACACACAGGGCACCCGGTGCGTCCCCTGTGAATGTCACTGGGGAAAAAAACTAGAGCTCAGAATGAGCCTCTGTAGGCAGCACTTAGTACGTTTATAATTTGTGTGCCAATGCCAACATTTACAACTGTCTTGCCTGTTAAAACTGTGGAAAAATCTGCGAGTTGTACAACTGGGTGGACATATTCTACCGCCACATAAAGTTCTGATCTGAAATCTGGAGACAATTAGTATTGGCCTGAAATTGGTACTTTGTTTTTTTGTACGAGTTCTATTTTGGGATGATTTGGTAATAATTTAGTCCAGTTACATTTTTGTGTGTGTAGCAGCCTCCTCATTTTGTAATCAATTGGCCATAAAGCTCCAGAGACCGCGATCACCATTATAAGGTGGTAAATACATGAATAAAATAAACTTTAGGACTATCACCATTGATAGCTTTTGCATTTTAGGTCATGTCTGTTGTCTTTGATTGATTGATTGATTGATTGAAGACTTTATTAGAAGTTTGCATAGGAAAAGGTACAATTTCATGACAGTACAGTTCACTGGTACAAGGTCTACTAAAAGGAGATCCTAGAAAAGACTAAGCTTATTTCCACAGGAAACCATTTAAGTATCTCATATAACATTGAATGACAGACAAATAGAACACAGTACTATGCAGTATGTAAATAAAATAAAATGAAAGAACAAAAAAAAAGAAAACAGTAAGTCTAAACAAACAGTAAGTATATACAAAGAAGAGGCAGGGGAGGGTAGGGCTGGGCTAGGTTTGTTTTTTATAACCAGTTGTGAACGGCTGCTGCCTGTAAGTGGTTTTTCAGGGCAATTTTAAAGGATGCTAGTGATCCACACTCCTTTATGGCCTTCGGTAAGGCTTTCCACATTTTGGTGGTATAGCAGAAGAACGAGTTTGACCCTTTGTTGGTTTTGACTCTGGGTTGAAAGTGATCTGTGGCGCTGCCTCTGGTGTTGTAATTATGGACATCCTTAACGTTTATAAAGTATTTTGACAGGTACTTGGGTATCATAGTGGTGTAGTGTATCTTGTACACCAGGCCCATTGCAAGTTGCTGTACTCTGTCAAACATGCTGTTGGATTGCATGTGCCTCTGAACAAACACAGAATCCTTCTATTCTACTAAAAAAGAAAATAAAAAGTTGGTGAATTCTAACTTTCCTTGCAATGTACAGTTAAATATTAAAGCTATGTTTGAAGCTTGTTCTGTCTGGGAGCATCAAGCAGCAGGCAGCTACAGTATGATGAGCGGCAGTTCTGCTGGATTACTGGCATGTTATGCAATGAAAAAACATCTGGTTCGGATGGAAATTTTGGTGGGTGTGCTGGGACAAGTGGACCCAGCCTAAATGTGGTTACATTCGCATGCAAGGAGATGGTTTGGCAGGGAAACACAACCATACAAGGGGCTTTGCACAGTTTAAAAACAGTGCCAGCGCCAACATAATTTGCTGTTGTATAACTGTGATGATAGCTTAATCTTGTATTGTGTCTGTGCCTGCAGACAAAACATCACAAAAGCTCAATGTCAATAGAAGGATAGAAATTATATAACAACATCTGATATTATGTTTATCTAATTTCAGAATTGTCTTATCAAAGATAATCTCATTTTATTTTGATAGCATTTGTATGGCTGTCATGATATTGTAAATAGTTCAGTAAAATATATTCAAGTTGGTTTGTAGGCTAACTGCTTTACTCATGATTTTCTACAGACGGTGCCTGCCTCTCTCCTATCTTGTCCAAAGTTCATCGGCAACAGACACGTTAGTCATTACATCACAAATGGAAGCTGGCCTGGACTTCTTTCATGGCTAACCAAGTTAATCCATATATCGGATACACAAACTTACTAATTTGCCATATTAATCAGAATGAAGAGACGTTTATACATTATACAATAAATAATGACAAAAATAAATGTTGATGGCAGAAGCTACATTAGTGCCAGCCGATCACATTTATATAATAATTTGTTAATAATTGTTAGACCAAAGACATCCCATGCCTGAGGGATGATTGCTCTCCAGTTGGCTATTTATTTGTAAGGCCAACCAGTTGACCAATGCTATAACTCAGGGGTCTTCAACAAGGGGTCCGGGACTCCTAGTAGGTCCTACTACAGGGGAGCCGCCAAATCTTTGTGTGATTGGAACCTTTTTTCTTTTTTTCTTTACATTAACCTTAGCATCCCTATCCGGATGAGAACTTTAGCCCAAAGATCTACAAGCTCACAATGCCTCGCGATGCGAGGCGTTGTGAGCTTGTAGATCTGCTATTTTTGGCAAAGAGGTTTGGTGTAGAGGGGAAAAGAGCAGACTAAGTAAAGAGTAAGTAAGTAAGTAAGTAAAGAGTGAAAGGTCAAGTTAACTAAGTATTGACGGTTTACTGTAGTTAAATGTCTGAAAATACACTTTAACATGAATACAACATGATAGTGCAGCCAAACAAGTCTATGAAACTATCTATGAAATCGATGTAAAAGTTTAATCAGCAAAACAATTATATACAGTGTATAGTGGGGGTCCCTGATTCATCCCTCTGTCAGCCTTAGGGGTCCTTGGCTGAAAAACGTTGAAGACCCCTGCAATAACTTCATCACTTAATGGTTCAGTCAGTCAGTCAGTCAGTCAGTCAGTCAGTCAGTCAGTCAGTCAGATCTTAGTCTCAAGTGCACACCCAAGATCAGAGATAAAGAAGAAATTCTCTTGGATTGGATTATTACCTTGTCCGCATGCATGCAGATATTATAATCAGTCCTGTCTGTGTGTATGTAAACAAAATTACATAAGATAAGATAAGAAAACTTTATTGTCCATCACATTTTGCATAAAATGGAAAATTGTCTTTGGCACATAGGCAGTCAGACAGTATACAACAATAAAACATACATAATGCATTAAAACTATATAAAATGCATACCATGACATAGCAACAGTGCAACACTGCCACTGCAGTTGGCACAAATGATGTCTTATAGCCCTTCTTCTTTGCTAGTGGTACCCTAAGCCTCCTGACCGATGGTAACAGCTCAAATGAGGGGCGAAGAGGGTGTGTAGAGTCGTTATAAATCTGAATTGCCTTTTTGGTTATGGCGCGGCAGCGGTTGTATATATCCTGAAGTTTCAATTGTTTGTTTCCAATGATCTTACTTTCCTGATTAACTACCTGGGTGAGCTTGTTCCTATCTCTAACTAAGAGGTTCCAATACCAGGAGACGATAAAAGTGAGAACGCTCTCAGTATAAGTGACCTATAGACCATGGTCAGGGTGTGTTTACTGGCATTAAAACTTCTCAGCTGTCTGAGAAGATAAAGTCGCTGCCTTGCCTTCATATGGGTGGATTTCCATGAAATGTGGGAATGATGGTCAAAATGGTCTAAGTATCAAGCTGTGTATCAATATTAAGGTCAAAACTACTAAATGACCATATCTCAGGTGAACAGATGGAACAAAATAATTATGGTGCATGTGGTCAAGGTTTGTAGCCCTCATTTAACAACATAGAAACCTGCACACAGTGCACAGATCCAAGCAGAAATCATCTCAAGACAGGGCTCAGCTGTAATTTATGACACACTAGTGACTCATCATTCACAACGTGAGAATGGCCGGTTGTTAAAACATCATGCCCCTAAATATTTGACTTTCAAGGCCTCGCATGCAGAAGTGGAATACAGCCAAGAAGACAAAACTTCCTTAAATGTCACGAATCACCTGCGCAATATGCTATTGTTATGTCGTTGGCTCTGTTGTTTTGTTGTGTTATATGCAGAAAAAAACAAAGGAAAAGGCTATTCAAACCAATTGTCCTAATTGGTGTCAGAAGAATACGGTCTGGAAGGAAATCATTGCGGTCAACAACAGATAAATAACTCACGTCTGGCCACCAATGACACAAGATAAACAAAAACCCGAAGCTTGCATCACAAGTAGTTACAGAGTTTTTATGGGCAAGACATTGCTCTGTGATTGACATCTGATAAGTAAATACTTATAAATGCTGTGCTGTGTTATATTTAAATGCTGTTATATTTACAGTTGTTTACTGTTTTAAATCGCCCTCACAAAGTCACCAATTTGTTGTGATGTGAACCTCAAACCTTAAAGTTATACTATGTAACTTTTTTTATAAAACAAATCTTAAAGTTGTCCTAACTATTAAATCGCTAAAGTTTTAGAACACCCACTCCGTTAATTTCAGCCCCTAAAGCCTTCTGTAAATATGTTTTCTATGATCCTGGGCAAAATTACATCATCTGCATCATCTGTATACGTTGTGTATACGTTGGCCAATCACATCGCGGATCATACACACATGATACACTACCGGCCAATCACAGCGTGTCTTGCCGTCTCTTCAGGAAGTAGCCTCCCTCAGCAACAGTGTTTACGATGGTGAAGGATTCTTGCCTCTTCTCCCCAAATCCTGGTCAGAAAATTACGTTCTACCCCTCTACGGATTCGTATCGGTCGCGGTGGGTCCCGCGGTGGTTTGCGGCCCCGCTCCGGTGGTCCGCGGCGACTCCGGGCGAAAAACGGACGAAAAAAGCAATACCGCTACTGACCACTAGTTTAGCAACTTACACAGTATAGCTTTAAATGAACCATACAACGTTGCGCCTGAAATTGGGCACTTATATTTGACTTGATTTCTGGTCAGCATTTAATATATCAAGAAAGACAGGCAGGTTCGATTCCCGCCGTGGGACGCTGTGGGTGCTGGGGGCGTGTTCCCTCCTCCGCGTCATCAGCGCCCACACCCTAGGTGGGGTTGGTGATAGGGCCTTTCCGTGTGGAGTTTACATGCTCTCCCCGTGTCTCTTAGGTATACCCTCATAAAAACATGCAGTAATCCTGGTCTCTATAATGCCTCCCCCTAGCCAGCTGGATGGAGGGGAAAGGAACTGGTTGGAATAACGTGTTCCTTCCACGCGCTACGTCCAAACCGGGGAAATCCCCCCTTTCAGGTGAAAAGAAGCAACTTGGACTACTCATGCATAGAAGGAAGCATGAGGTCAGTCCGTTGTCTCCCCAGGTGCGGCAGAGGGAGAGCAGAGCCCAGGATTACATAGGCAATTGGCACTGGGTGAAAATGGGTTACAAAATCGTGGGATAAACATTATAAAAAAAAGGGGAAAAAAAGAAAGACAGACAGGAACAATGAAACAAGCATTAGCAGTGGCATCAGCCCTTTTCATTATGTTACAACTCTTGACTCTGATTGTGAGTAATCCATTGAAAACCTCTTGTTTAGTCATGATGGCATTGGTTGTTTATGGTGGAATCCTTATTGTCTAGGTTCTAGAACCATGTCAAGAATTCAGCCAACTCACAACATCTTACGCAAAACAAGCAGAGTAAAGAGAAAAGGTCAGATGTGGTTGTCTTCAGATTGAAGGTAGGAACGCACAGCAAGAGATGGTCATAAATGAATGCCGCAGGCCCCAGTGGTGGAAAAAGGAGTGTTTTACTTAAAGGGGAAGACCACCTATTTTCAATATTGAACTATGTCATTAATATACCTTAGAGGAGTTGTGTGGAAATAAAAAAAAAGTTCACCCTCTTCTGCGTTGCCTAGAACTGGAGGATTGGTTTTGGGGTTTGTATTGTAAAGTACAATGTGTGATGTCATCAAGTTGTGATTTGCAATACAAACCCCAAAATTAATCCTCCAGTTCTAGGCAACACATAAGAGGGGGAACTTTTTTTATATTTCCACACAACTCCTCTAAGGTATATTAATGACATAGTTCAATATTGAAAATGGGTAAGTAAATGTGTCAATACTGCTATGTAGAAATATTCTGTTACAAGTAGAACTACTTGAGTGAAAGTATTGGTTTCAAAATGTACTTAAAGTACAAAAGTAAAAATGCAGAATGTCCCATTTCACAAGTTTTCAAATGTATACAAATTGTTGAAAATAGCAGATCTACAAGCTCACAATGTGTTGCATCGCGACGCATTGTAGATCGGCTATTTTCAAATGGACAAAATGTATATACTGTATAGGGCTGAAGTGATTAAAGTATGTTTTGTAGTAATAATCAAAATCTACAAAGTAACTAGTAACTAAGGTTTGCAAATAAATGTAGTGGAGTAAAAGTACAATATTTGGATCCGAGATGTAGTGGAGTTGAAGTAAAAGTATTGGAAATTTGAAATACTCAAGTAAAGTACAAATACCTCAAAATTGTACTTAAGTACAGTAGATAGTAGAAGATAAGATAAACGTTGGTTGATCCCTGGGGGGAAATCAACGTGTCATAGGCACACAATAATGAATGGAACGGGAAAAACGCTGCATACAATCATACAATCTCAGACAGCCCTGTGTGTTTCCCCTCTAGCTGTCCTGTGTTGCATTCCTTTCAGCTAATCATTCTCAGCAGCTGACTCCCATATCCACAAATCAGCCTCTTTTATGACGTCAACCACATGGTAGCCCAGGTAACCCACGTGACCCTGGTGTGGTCAACCAATGAACCACCAAGAGAGAATTTCCTTATTCGACCGTGTTATAATTATATTATACCTATATTATCAAATTGTGACATCCATTTTGGAATCTGGCTGTTGGCTTACTTAACTTGAATTTCTTTTAACTTCCATGTTTTTAGAAAGCACCCTTTTCGTGATAGGTGTAGAAATGAGCATTTGATAAGCACTATGATACTTGCGCCTTAATAGAAGTGTCTATATGCTTATCACTACACATCTATTACCAATCAACATTATGACCAGTGGCGTCAGTTCAGAAAAAGCTAAGGTATGGCAACATGGCTGGTCGCGCACGTGCAAGACACCAACAGACACCAACAGGCATGATCATGCCAGAACAGGCATGATACATTTATTTTAAGAAGTACATTTGTAGTTATTTTACTGTAATTTAACAGCATAATAACAGATAGACAAAGAGACGTTCATGGCTTTATATTTAAAAGTAACTTTTATTTTCCCCCCTGGACCCAGGGTATGGCAGCTGCATACCCCTGCCATACCCAATTGACGCCCCTGATTATGACAGTCAAAATACAGTCTTCCTGGCATTTCATTGACCAGCTGATCACATCTTCCCAGGTGTTTGGAAGGCTGTGTCAAACTGTGTGGTTTTTTCCATAGAGTTTGTAGAACCGTATCTGCTATGAGGAGTATAGTGGCTTGCAGCATGTAATGGCTTGCTCAGCATTAGCACACAGAGAACAGTTTAAGTTAAATGTCTTGCTCAGGGACTCTTAAAGTTGTACCATGTAACTTTTTTTATAAAACAAATCTTAAAATTGTCCTAACTGTTAAATCGCTAAAGTTTTAGAACACCCACTCCGTTATTTTCAGCTTCTGAAGCCTTCTCTTTATATGTTTTCTTCTTAGCAGTGACAGGGGCGGGATTTCGCGCCAAAATGACGTAATCTGCATCATCTGTATACGTTGTGTATACGTTGCCCAATCACATCGCCGATCATGCACACATGGTACACTACCGGCCAATCACAGCTTATCTGCTCTGGTCTCCAGGAAGCGCCTCCGCTTGGCTACAGTGTTTACCATGGTGAAGGATTTTAACCTCTTAATCCACAAATCCTGGCCAGAAAATTACGTTCTACCATGCGTTCTACCCCTCCACGGATTACTATCGGTCGCGGTGGTTTGCGGCGCCGCTCCGGTGGTCCGCGGCGGTGGTCCGCGACGACTCCGGCCGAAAAACGGCCGAAAAAAGCAATAGCGCTACTGACCACTAGTTGAGCAACTTACACAGTATAGCTTTAACTTGACTTTAAAGGCAGACAAGGTCTGTACTGTATCAGGGGCGTCACAAGGGGGGGGGGGAGTGGGACTGAGTTACTAGGGCCCAAGGTGGAGGGGCCTTAATTATTTTTTAACTTTAGCTATTGAAAAATAGCATATATAAAAGCTTGTAGATCGAGCTTGTAGATCTGCTATTTTTGAAAAGTTGTGAAAATGTGTGCAAATCTTTGAATTTACTTTTTAAGTGAACATTTTTTAACTCAAATGTTGCTTCCGGGGGGTCCCTGGAAGGCTGGAACTAAACATTTTGAGACGGGGGTCCGTGGCCAATTACATATCATTTTGGGGGTCCTTCACATGAATATATTTGAGCACCACTGACATAGAAACATAGGTTTTTCAAAAAACCTTAGAAGGATTTAAAAAAAATAGCAGATCTACGTACAAGCTCGCAGCGCGGCACTCGGTGCCGCGCTGTGAGCTTGTATCTGCTATTTTTCAAAAGTTAAAGCACAAAATGTGAGTGAATCCTTGTACCCAGGGCACAGAATTTGTTGTGACACCCCTGACTGTATGGACAAGATACTGCAGATAATGCAGGCTGCATAATGATCAATAACTGCAATTGAAAATAAACATTTGTTATCAATTTCTTATTTGAGTTGCATAGAGCTGCCACACCATTTGAAAGAAGACATCCCTCACAAAGCAAACGTTTCAAAAACAGGAGTCTTTCAAAGCTATTCACCATCCAGCGTCTGAGACAAGCAATACAATTAATAAGAGAGAGATGTGGGGTTTTATAGTGGCAACAGTGTAAGCCTCAAGGGAGGTTGCAAACACAACTTTTCATTCCATTTTTATTTACAGTAGCATAGGCCAGGGGTTTTCAAAGTGGGTGACGGGGCAAGATAATTTGATAATATTTGGAATTTATTTGGACACTTGAAAAAATATTCAGTATCATTTTAAACTTGAAGTACAAAGTTATTTTCAGTCAGTTCTAACCAAAATGGCTATTATCTCAACGTTTTCCTCGCAACATAATCACTAAAATATCGTCACTGTTGGGCAGAAACCTCATATCTCAGCCCTGCTTCATCATACAAGACTGTCGCACAAAACTAGTGAAAACAGCCGATCTACCAGCACACAACGCTTCGCGATGCGAGGCGTTGTGTGCTTGTAGATATGCTGTTTTCACTAGTTTAGTACATTTTATAGATGATAAATACAAAACGAATGGTTTTGGACATATAAGGTTTCCACCCGACAACGACTGGGAGGGAAAATTATAATATAGGGGTACCTCGGATTAAAAAAATATTTATGAATAGATTCTGCATCTTTGTTTTCCTTTCAAGGAATTCTCAAGGACCATATAAGTCTATCCTCTATAGTATCTTTGTTCTCGATGTATTAGTCTCTGCCACAAACACCAAACTGTCCAAAGAACAGCGATATTCTCTAGTGTGGAGACTTTGTTCCTTGCTTATGCAACTGTCTCTCCTCCCATTGTGGTGTGTTTGGGTGGCCGTGACCACTGTGTGGTAAACATCCCTCATCCTCTGTTATAGTATTTTGCCTCCGTGAAGACATCTGTCACTTGGTCGCAGGAACTGAAAGATGTAAACAGACCAGGAAATTAACTCGGCTCCAGGAAATGTGTGTAAAAAGGCTATTGGTGTTTCCCATTGGATCAATAGCACACAGTTTATTACTTCAAAGTTTCAAATTCGTTTTTGTTTTTCAATTATTATGCTTTTCTGTAAAATAATCCAATCCAAAACTAATTTTTGTGCTTCAAATCTGAACATCATGCTAAGTCAGTTACTCTGGCTTTTAGACAGGGAGCAATGATATGGTTCAATTTGCCCATAGGCTTGTGGATTCAGAGCTCTCTGCTCTCTCTGTAGCTATTTCTGTGTACTTCCAGTTTCTGTAGAAAATAAATATTTGGCGCCACTCATTACATATTTGCTCTCGGCGTTCCATTAGTTCGGCGTGAGGTGGTTTATACAACTGCAGATAACCACTCCTACATTTTAGAAACCACTCCTACATTTTAGATTTCTTTTCATATTCTGAATTCTGATAAAACAAATAAAGAGGCAGGTTTTCTCGCTCCTTTAAATTTTGTTTTCCAATTTTGGGAATGTCTTAGAATAAAGCATGTCTATTGAAAAGAAAGACAAACTATGCTCTGCTAAGGCAGCAACGCAACTCATCTAGAGGGAGATTAAGTGATTTGGATCACTAGTCAAGTCCCAGAATGGTCTATCCCAGCTGTCACAGAATAACCTAAAGAGAACTACAACTGTGGTGTCATTCTGTTTGGATCATATGACCACTTGCACCCTTACATCCCTATTCTGAAGAGAACACACAATAGAAGATCTACACACATCACGTTGCTATGCAATGCATTGAGCGTGTTGCGACCGTCAGGTCGCAGTTACTATCAAAACCTCCACCGGCTCAGTCTGTCAGTCTGTCAGTCAGTCAGTCAGTCACGTCACGCCACGCCACGCCACGTCACGTCACGTCACGTCACGTCACGCCACGTCACGTCACGTCACGTCACGTCACGTCACGTCACGTCACGTCACGTCATACTTTTTGTGTCCGTCAGTTCGCAGTTACTATCAAAACCTCGACCAGCTGTCCGTCTGTCAGTCCGTCATTCTGTCACACGTCACACGTCACACTTTTGCCCTGCTCATATCTCCGCAACCGTTGCCCCGATCCATGCCAAATTTTGCACACACACTCCTTGCCTGCCAAACCACAACCTCCACCCAATCAATTCTCACATGACCCTCTTCTAGCGCCACCATGAGGCCGATTCTTGCAAAACACATTTTTGGACACTGCTCCTACAAATGTTGCCCTAAAATCACGCAAATCGGTACACAGCATGTCTACACTCATCAACATGGATCTGTCCCATTTAGCGCCACCTTCTGCCCGATTTAAAAAAAAAAACATTTTTGGACACTGCTCCTACAGATTTTGCCCTAAAAGCACGCAAATCGGTACACAGAATGTCTACACTCATGTCATCAACATGGATCTGTCCCATCTAGCGCCACCATCGGGCCGATTTTTTCAAACACATTTTTGGACACTGCTCCTACACATTTTGCCCTAAAATCACGCAAATCGGTACACAGCATGTCTACACTCATCTCATCAACATGGATCTGTCCCATATAGTGCCACCATCAGGCAGATTTTTTCAAACACATTTTTGGACACTGCTCCTACACATTTTGCCCTAAATCACGCTGCGACCTGATGGTCGCTTATCTCTCGATTAGGGAGTCTTACTGGTACTCATACTACTCATATCTCCGCCACCGTTGCCCCTATCCATGCCAAACTTGGCAAACACACACTCCTTGGCTGGCTCTCACATGGCCCTCTTCTAGTGCCACCATCAGGCCGATTTTTGCAAAAAACATTTTTGAACACTGCTCCTACAGATTTTTGCCTAAAATCACGCAATGGCAAACCACAACCTCCGCACCTGATTTCTCACATGCCCCTCTTCTAGCGCCACCATCAGCCTGATTTTTGCTAAACACATTTTTGAACACTGCTCCTACAGATTTTGCCCTAAAATCACACAAAGCGGTACACTATATCTCTAAAGTCATGTCATCAACATGGATCTGTCCCATATTCCCTCCTGATTGGCTACGATTCTAGTTCTACGTTTTTGTATGCAACCTGACGGTCGCTTATCTCCCGATTAGGGAGTCTTACTGGTAGATCTGCTATATTTGATGAAGAGATTTTGTGTAGGAGGAGGAAAAGACCTGGACAAAATATCGAGCTGACCCCATTAGTTTGTTTGTTTGATTGATTGATTGATTGATTGATTGATTGATTGATTGATTGATTGATTGATTGATTGAAGAATGTATTAGAAGTTTGCATAGGAAAAGGTGCAGTTTCATGACACTACAGTACATAGAGGGTTTTAGTGATTAAAACTCAGCCTCTGCAGACTCTGCTAGCTCTCCTGAAGTTTCCAGGTCCAGTTTAATTACATGAGGAAAGACCATTCCAAGCATTAAACGTTATAAAGAGTGAGCTAGGCTGAGTTAGTACTGCACACCATTGTCTCCATCTCATATATTTAAGGAGACAAGTAGCCATTGGATGTGTCTTTAAGGGTGGACAATTCATTATGGTGGATTATCACAGTCACACATTTGTAATAAAATAGACCAAACAAACGTGGCATGTGCAGTAATAAAAAGAGGGGTTGTTGCATGAACGTGATTTGCAATTTGTTTTTGACACAGTTTCCATAATTAGCTTTTCAAGAAACCAGCATGATTCAGGGTCAGGATGGCAATGCTATGGATAGACAATGGAACTAAAGAGGAGAATAAAACGTCAATATAAAGGCTGTTAGTCATTGTCACGTATTTTCCTCTATTGTTTGCAATGAGATCCATGGAATTCAAATGACGGTGGCTTTAGTAAACAGACTTTATAACGGTTGAGTTTGAGTAAGTTGTCCATTTTTGCCTTGCAAAGGTTTTACTACATTATGTCATAAGAAATAACTTTGGACATCTGTGCCTTCTTTCCCACATGCTGAAAGATCCCAAACGTTTTTGTCTCAGGGCACCCCATAAATTATTATTTTTTTAATCCAAGACACCCCTACATTATAATTTTCACTCCCAGCACATTATATTTATAGCATATTGTCGTTGTCGGGTGGAAACCTTGTAAGTCCAAAACCGTTCGCTTTGTATTTATCATCTATAAAATATACTAAACTAGTGAAAACAGCAGATCTACAAGCACACAACGCCTCACATCGCAATGCGTTGTGTGCTTGTAGATCGGCTGTTTCCACTAGTTTTGTGCGACGGTCTTCTATGATGAAGCAGCGCTTTGCTTTACCAAAAGACGTACACATTTGAAACTTGGAGATACGAGGTTTCTGCCCGACAGTGACGATATTTTAGTGATTATGTTGCGAAGAAAACGTTGAGATAATAGCCATTTTGGTTTAGAACTGACTGAAAATAGCTTTGTACTTTAAGTTTAAAATTATACTAAATATTTTTTCAAGTGTCCAAATACATTTCAAATATTATCAAATTATCTCGCGGCACCCCTGGACTGCCGTCACGGCATCCCAGGGTGCCCTGTCACCCACTTTGAAAACCCCTGGCCTAGAAGCACAACAATGGATGTCCACCCTGATTTCTCACAAAAATCGATTATGGAATGTTCAACAATAAAGAATTGTCAGACGCTGCAGCATTATGTGTCTAAACCTCACCATGTTCTGATAATTATGCCAATTATAACAATTATTATGTCAGCATCTGTTACAGAATGAATAGTAGTGTTTGACATACATGGCTGTTATGAAAGCAGAGCGTATGACCAGCCAGACTGTATCAACAAAACTCAGGTGTCATTCTCCTCTCTCCGAATTTCAAGCATGTCTGACAGCTATCCCCCTGGGGCAAACATGTCTGTCAAACAGTTGAAAGAACCATGAAAGAAAGGTTTCATGAGATCCAGTGTGAACAGCATTTGTCTGACACTGTTCTTTGCACTAAAGAAACAATGTGACAATAGAAAGTGGCATGGATTAAACAGTGTATCCAAGTAGACTACATTTACTATTTACATTTACTAAGTATTTGTACTTTACTTGAGTATTTCCCATTTTCAATACTTTTACTTCTACTCCACTACAGTTCAGAGACAAATATTGTACTTTTACTCCACTACATTTAATTGAGCTCTTTAGTTATAGTTACTTTGTAGATTTTGATTATTACAAAACATACATTAACCACTTCAACCTTATATACAGTAGGCTACATTTTGGCTATTTGAAAATTGTCGATTTACAAGCTCATAATGTGTCACAATTAATGCGATGCATTGTGAGCTTGTAGATCTGCTATTTCCAAAAAAAAAAAAATATTCATTCGAAAACGTAATTGAAATGGGACGAGTACTTTTACTTTTGATACTTTAAATACATTTTGATGCCAATACTATTGTACTTTTACTCAAGTAGTACTTCTACATTGCAGTATTGATACTTTTGATTGATAAGTAAAACATGTGAATACTTTTTCCACCACTGGGATTAAATCAGCACAATCTTTTCCTAGCGCAGGGGTCTTCAACAGGGGGTCCGGGACCCCTAGGGGGTCCTCAGAGTTACTACAGGGTGGGCCACCAAATCTTTGTGTGATAGGATCATGTTTTTTACAATAATCACTGGAACCCTAGGATCCATATTCTAGTGGAACATTAGCCAAAAAAAAATAGCCGATCTACAAGCTATCAACGTTGTGAGCTTGTAGATCTGCTATTTTTTGGGCACAGAGGATTGGTTTAGAGGGAAAAGAGCAGACTAGTAGGTATTGACAGTTCAAGTGGTTAAATGTATGAAAACACACGTTAATCCAACCTATGATACTGTGCTGTCAAACAAGTCTAAGCTGTACTGTATAAGAAATCGATGAACATCTGTGCTTCATCTCTCTCTCAGCTAAGGGGTCCTTGGCCTGAAAACGTTGAAGACACCCCTGTCCTAGGGTATATTTTTCCTTGACCCTCGAACAGTTTTACTGTATGTCATAATCACACACACATTGTGAGACAGAATTTACATTCAAATTTCCAACAATTTGCCTTCAGGAGCAAACAAGAGAAAAGTTTGTTTAAATGCAAATGTCACCTGTATGTCCACACATGGAGAGTGCTTGTACCGGTATGCTTATAGAAATCTGTCACTTCTGAAATTAAATTACGTTTAGTCAGTCCAAAACAATGGTGTCCTAGAATTCCAAAAACAATTACACAGATCATTGACATAGCATCCTGTAGTATAGTAGTATGACCCTGATCATGTCCAAAAAGCAATACTGTAACATACAAAACAAATAAGGTGGTTGTTGCATTTTATTTGCACATTTTAAAATGTGTTTCAAATTCAAATTCAAGTGTTTAAACCAGTGGTTCTCAACCTTTTCAGGCTTTGACCCCCAAAATAATCATATTTTAACTGGGACTGGTACAAGGTCTACTAAAAGGAGATCCATGAAAAGACTAAGCTTATTTCCACAGGAAACCATTTAAGTATCTCATATAAGTCACCTTAGAAATGTGTAGATACCCTCTATACACTTAAACTCTATGTTGATTTGTTTACAACAACATAGCACATTAAGTTAATCATCTGGGGACCCCCTAAAATAATTTGGGGACCCCCCATGGTGATTATTGATAGTTTTTTAGCATTTTATTTGCAGCTTGTCATAGACATAACTTTCCTGATTTCACTCAGGTAAAAAAAAGAGTGGAAGAAGCAGCACTGTGCAGACCAACATGGGGACAACAGGAGTTTGTGTCTGTATTTAGAGTGGGGGAAGGGTGAAGAAAGGCTTGTATTTGTGGCATCTTCTAATGGAAATTAGCCCACACCTGTCCTCTGGTATAGGCTCACTTTTAGAGGCAGACTCCTTTGAGCACGGTGAAGACGGCAGAACACCATGTTCTCTGGGAGAGTTTATATTGCCTTCCTGTGGTTTTCTGGGGTTGTGAACTTCACAAGGGCTGCTTTACAACAGTAGATTGATTTATACTTAGCCGTGCACCGGTGTCGCACACTGAAAATAGCAGATCTACCAGCTCACAACACGTCAAACGCGCTGAGTTGTGAGACGGTAGATCGGGTATTTTTGGTGCATGACACGCCGCACAACCAAGATTAAATCAGCCCCAGTGAGCTATTTGGATTAGAAAAAGATGTTCACTGGCTTTGAGCTGCTATATTGCCAGCTAACTGCATCATGGGATTTTATCTTTTTTTTTCAAATTATAGTGCCGGCCACCCCTGTTTGTTTACCCTACCTTATGCAACCATAGAATTCCAACATTTATTGACTTCATATGGGCTGTCCTGGTTCTATCATAGGCCACACACCTATTCCTGGCTTCAGCTATGAGTTGTTCATTACATACATACAGGAATAATTATCTTTAAAGCAACAAAAGCAACGTTGAGGCATATTTTATTTACATAAGGGAATGCATCAAGTTTGTCTGCTTTTACAAACGAAAATATTTCCCTTTCATTATATTATCTTTGAATGCCTGCAGAATATATACAAATTAAACTAGAAAATCGGCACTTCGGAGCACAGGTAGTTACTGTGGCCGTGGCTTATTTGGGGAGTCGTGTAATAACCCACGGAATCCAAAGAACATTTTCCATTTACATTTTCTCATTTTGTGCAAAATCGGCATCTCCCGCAAACATTGAAAGACAGTTGTATTCAATCAGAATTGAATCCAAAAGACTACAGATATATCGTCACTGTCGGGCAGAAACCTTGTATCTCCAAGCTTCAAATTTGTACATTTTTTCGCAAAGTAAAGCCCTGCTTCATCGCACAAGGCCGTCACACAAAAGTAGTGAAAACAGCAGATCTACAAGCACACAACGCCTCTAGATCTGCTGTTTTCACTAGTTTAAATCATTTTCAAAATGATAAATACAAAACAAACGGTTTTGGACATACAAGGTTTCCACCCGACAACGACAATATGGTATTTAGGGGGAAAGAATCTATGGTGGAAATGGGCGTGTCCTATTTGGGGAGTTTCATAATGATCCAAGGACTCCAGGGGAAAATAATTGTGATTGTATAACCTATGGTTCATGAGTTATAGTAGCCTCTGTGGATAGCTTTAAAGCTCTTGCTTGTCATGAAAGGTGCTATAAAAATCAAGTTTATTATTATAGGACAAAACATGAATCAGCCTGTTAAAGGGTGATTCACTTTGAGGCAGATTTGAAAAAATGTAGGGTGATACTGTACTTCTTCCTTGGCCTAGTGGGGCTGTGCGTTTCACAGCAATCGGACGCTGCGATTTGTGGTACTTTGTTCAAAATGGGCCACCCCTGCAAACTTGGAAGCCAATCTTATCCAATCAGGATGGAATATGAAAAATCGGTCTTGATCACATGGTCTTGATCACATGGACAGACAGACAGACAGATGGACACACAGATGGACGGACGGACATAGGGACAGAAAGGGGCGAAAACCTAATCTCTAGCCTTCGTCCAACTGTCCTGGTGGAGACTTTGAGTTAAGAAAAGAACAGATGACAACAGTTAATTAAAAGATAAATCTTGCATCTTAAGTCAGTCAAGTGTTATTTTGGAAATATTCAGTCTGACATCTGATAATACACAATTAAAAGTGCTTTCATATCTGTTG
Organism: Nannobrachium achirus; assembly: GCF_963921795.1. Taxonomy (NCBI): domain Eukaryota; kingdom Metazoa; phylum Chordata; class Actinopteri; order Myctophiformes; family Myctophidae; genus Nannobrachium; species Nannobrachium achirus. The sequence continues at coordinate 804,943 of NC_137824.1, forward strand.
ACTTGAGTACATAATACAGTTTTTTGTTTTCCTTAGGGCAACTTCCCCCAACGAATATAGGAATGCCTTAAAGAAACAGGTAAATAGATTCATTCACCACTCATGTACTATTTATTTATTTTTCTCTTTTTATACAATCTTTTCATTATGCACTGTGAAATTGATAAGCAATTGTCAGTTAGGATTTGTAATTAATCATGGCTGCAGAAAAGTATGACAAGTTCCTTCTGACTTTCCTGGAGTTGAGGTAATGTGTGCCCACAGGCTACTGTTGCTCTCTAGCCTTGATGTCAGAAACTGATTAAAGGACAACTTTGTTTTTTTACAACAAGGGTTCATATTTTAGATTGTAATTAGAGAAGAGAAAAAGTGAGTGTTAAAATGTTTTCATTTGCTTCGTTCTATTGTTTTATCGCGTTTACCGTGCTAAAATGTGGGGCATGCGTACGCATGGGGGCATGCGTACAAGTGGCTAAATATGTATTTTTAGACACAATAAGCCAGCAGTTTCTTTATTGCTATTTACAGTAACACTTCTAGCCCCCATAAGTCACATCCAACCATGAAAGGTTGCGTTGTATATTGGGAATGGGCTTATTCTGTGTAAAATGACATATTTAGCCACTTGTACGCATGCCCCCAACCACTGAAATAAGAATCTCTAAAACAATAGAAAGAAGTAAATGAAATAATTTTAACAGTCATCTTTTATATTATTGAATTACAATCTAAAATATGAACCCCTGTTGTAAAAAACTAAAGTTGTCCTTTAAGTACCTTCACACCGAAAATAGATCTTCCTTGATTGTCATGATTAATGAATGTGCATGACAGTGTAAAAAAGACATGCAACACCTGCGTGTCATCAAGTTCAGTTGACATGCAACACCTGCGTGTCATCAAGTTCAGTTGTCTTAGGCATGTTCATATTACCGGTATGTCATAGTGTGCATAATATAGTTTAATTTGTTATCGCATCCCTGTACATTTATTTATGCAGTGTCAAGTTAGTGCCAAATGCAGTGATACTAAGTGGTGCAATAAAGTAAGTCAAATTCAATCAGATTCAATCAGACATAATAACAAATTAAAAAAGTGCATCCAAGTTTGCACATAAACAAGTACATGTACTTCTTTTCAAACCTGACTGCTGTCACCTTCAAAGTACAGTAGGGCATTCACGAATAGTGATTTTTGGCATTCGAATTATTCGACCTCAAAGTATTTGAATAGTCGAATATTCGACAGGACTGGCCAAACTGTCAAATATTAAGTAAGCAAGAGACGAACATTGTGAAAATAGCCGATCCACGCGAGGCGTTGTGAGCATGTAGATCGGCTATTTTCACAATATTTATCTGCGGAACCGAGTCACATTAAATGTAATACCTACAATTCCAAGTGCTTGTCAGGGTGAACCCCAGTTCAAATATGCTTATTTTGGGGGTCACAGCCTAAAAAGGTTTGAGAACCCCTGGTATAGAGCATTAACAAATTCATCCACCTGGGGCATTGACAACTCATTCGTATGACTTCCTATCTAGCCAAGCTTTATAAACTATATATTTTTTTAAAGAGAAAACAATAAAATAAAATAAAAATATGCGAATATTCGACTTCGGTGAACAACGTCGAATAGTGACTTTGATATTAAAATATTTGGTGAATGCCCTACTGCAAAGTATATTGTGGTACCTACAGCTGAACAGGTGGACATATATTTTGAGAAAAGCAGTTCAAGCTCCGTGTTTATTGTATAACACCTTTTACTGCCAGCAATGGCACATTAACACACTCGCACACTTGCCTTCTCACACCTTTACCTCAGGGCTGTGTGCAAGCAGTCTGGGATAAGGACATGCAAATGTGTAGTAAATGAAACTTTTCTGACATCTATAGTTTCACACGGCAGCTCGGAACAACACAATTACAATTACACAATTACTGACATCTCTATATGACACGACCTGGGCGAAACTTAATAAACTAATTATTACTATCACTAGCCACTATACTACTATTACTACTACTACGACTGCTGCTGCTGCTGTTACTACTACTAATAATAATGGTGATAATAATACCACTGAATTAGGATTATTTCATGGTTTACTTTGACAGTAATTATCAATAATGTAAAACATCGTCACTGACGGGCAGAAACCTCGTATCTCCAAGTTTCAAATGTGTACATTTTTTCGCAAATTAAAACCCTGCTTCATCACACAAGGCCGTCGCACAAAAGTAGTGAAAACAGCTGATCTGCAGATGTGCTTGCAGATCGGCTGTTTTCACTTGTTCAAATCATTTTAAAAATGATAAATACAAAACAAACGGCTTCGGACATACAAGGTTTCCACCCGACAACGACGATATGTGTACAGGTTAATGCTTTTGAAGGTGATCTGTATTGCCACTCAGGTGCTGTGTACACTGGTACAGTACATATCAGTAAATCATTTTTTTGTTCAGCTCCACAGACAATATAGCAGCATTAAACAATACAATCCAACATCATATAATAAACAATGTAAATGTACAATATTATGCTGTACACACAACATAATAGCAGCAGTACATTGGTGTTCCCTGTATAGCCCATCCAGGGACGTGCTGGCCATTGGGAAAAGCGGGACAACTCCCGAACGGCCAGTTCATTCCCGGCCAGTCCAGGCCGGCCATTAGGGGAAAAAAAAAATGTCGGCCTTCGTTCCATTTTGGGGGCTGAGCGGCCAACAAAGTAAATCGTCACTGTCGGGCAGAAACCTCGTATCTCCAAGTTTCAAATTTGTAATTTTTTTCACAAAGCAAAGCCCTGCTTCATCATACAAGGCTGTCGCACAAAAGTAGTGAAAACAGCAGATCTACAAGCACACAACGCCTCGCGGTGCGAGGCATTGTGTGCTTGTAGATCGGCTGTTTTCACTAGTTTAAATCATTTTTTAAATTGTTTTGGACATACATGGTTTCCACCCGACAATGACCAAATATAACTCATGTAATTGGCCCACTGGCTTGTCACTTGTCATGATCTGAAATGGCAAATCTTTGAGTAGCAGCAGCGCAGAGAGAGATCTCTATCTATAGCGCGCAATGAGGGCCTCTACTACTCTTTTCCCAGGCTGAATCAGGGGCCCAGCATGTCCCTGAGCCCATCTATTGCAAATATTCAGCAATACATTTCTCTGTTCCTCTAAATAAAGGAGAAGAGGCTAATTTGATCAGGCAGACAACTGTCATCAAGCGGGGACAGTGTACTTTGAGGCTGCGAGGTGTCAACTTGCAGATGAGTTAGATTAGTAAACGACATTCCCAGCTGCCACATTTAGTGGAAATGACAAGCACGGCCTGTCTGAAGACAGACAGACAGACAGACAGACAGACAGACAGACAGACAGACCTCAGGAACCCCGCCATAATAGACCATTAGCTGAAATGAGGGTTGGGCACATTGGCGTCAGTTCAGAAAAAGCTAAGGTATGGCAACATGACTAGTGTCTTGCGCACGTGCAAGACACCAGTCATGTTGCCATACCTTAGCAACAGGCATGATACATTTATTTTAAGAAGTAAATTCTATTGTTTACCCCGTTTCTACGGTTTCTTGGGCTGGATATGGCAGCCTGGAACGGTTGTTCAAGTGCAGCTAAACTTGGCATGTTAGCAAAATGTGCCACAATTAACATTAATGAATTGCACCTGTGCAGCCGACCTGCGGAACCTGGGGATATACCATATTGTCAAGATGGAGAGAATACAAGTGTGGAGAATATAGACCTAATTATAATACCTTGTTAAAGTGACCATGTTGCATTTGTAGTTATTTTACTGTAATTTAACAACATAATAACCCGAAAGACAAAGAGACATTCATGGATTTATATTTAAAAGTAACTTTTATTTCTCCCCCTGGACCCAGGGTATGGCAGCTGCATACCCCTGCCATACCCAATTGACGCCCCTGATGACAAGCAAGCACGGCCTGTCTGTAGACAGAGAGACAGACAGACAGACAGACAGACAGACAGACAGACAGACAGACCTCAGGAACCCCGCCATAATAGACCATTAGCTGAAACGAGGGTTGGGCATTCTTAAGCCCGAGGCCGAAAATAGCCGACCTACAAGCTCACAATGTGTTGTGCATGTTACGTGTTGTGAATTTGTAGGTCTGCTATTGTCGGTGCGAGACGCCGTCGTGCAACGAAGCATGAATTAGGCAATAGACTGACAAGTTTGACAGGTTTTATGAGGGAAATATGTTGTGGCTCGTTCCAACATGACATACTGTACATACTCTGGGTAATGATATTTTGGAACCCTGCATAGCTAGACTAGAGTTACAAATACATTCCTATAGTTCAGTACTAGGTCGAGTGTTCATCAGATCTTAGTTCAGTTATGACTTTGGGGTCTTTGGGTTAATCTGCAGCGGCTTGTCATGAAACGTTACATAACATCAGTAACACGTGTAAAAAAGTAACCTTGCTGGCGTACACTATTATGTGCTATATATTATATGCTTTGAATGCAAATCCTTTTTTTTTTTTTTCTGGAATAATGTGCAAACTTTAGCAAACATCTTTTAACCCATTCAGAACGGGTACACTATATTATGTATCATTATTTTATTCTTTAACTATTGAAAAATAGCAGATAATATACAAGGTCACAGGTGCCGCGCTGTGAGCTTGTAGATCTGCTATTTTTGAAATCGTGAAAATTAAAATTTTGACCCGATTCTATAAGTGTCTTTTGAATCCTTCTAAGACTTTTTGAAACACCCATGTTTCTGTGTCAGCAATCTGGATAGCCATCGTCAAAGAAAAGGTCCTTTTCACTTAACTGGAGCTCAGTTAGTCAGTTCTCAAACCTTTTCATTTGAAGGACCCCAAAATTATATTTATTTGGCCGCGGACCCCCATCTCAAAATATTTAGTTCCAGTGACCACCCAGAAGCAAAATTTGAGTTATAAACATTCGCTTTGAAAATACGTATATTCAAAGATTTGCACACATTTTCACGATTTTTTTAAAAATAGCAGAAGCTCGCAGCGCGGCACTCGGTGCCGCGCAAGATGAGTCATCTTGTTGGAAAACACATTAACTATATGAAACCTTGGAATGAGAACAAACTCGTTCAGAACGGCTCATTCAAGCATGCGTCTCAGGCCACATAAAGATGAGCTATGAGCTGAACTTTAGCGAGGCCCTGAGGTTTGTACTCTGACCATAGGTCAGAGTACAAACATAACCTGGCATATGTTCAGATGAGTGGTCCCATGCTGTGCATGGCGTCTTGCAGATGAGGGGGGTAGGGTGAGAATTTGGGGCACACACACACACACACACACACACACACACACACACACACACACACACACACATACACACACACACACACACACACACACACACACACACACAGGGAGTCTTATGTAATGCCTATGCATACAGAGAGGGTTGCAGTGTGGACTTACTTGCGTCTGTGGCTGAATGAAAGAAGAGCGGGCGTGCAAGGAAAGTGAAAGAAGACCTCTGGTTCCTATGGCAACTGCGGTGAGCTCCAGCCGTCCCGCAGCAGACCCAGTAGAAACCTTCCTGACGCGTTGGAGACCACAGCCTTTGACGGCACATTTGAACAGCTATGATTTTATACCAGTTTCATATCGCCGTTGTCGGGTGGAAACCTCGTATCTCCAAATGTCAAAGTTGTATGTTCTTTCGCAAAGTAAAGCCCTGCTTCATCGTACACGGCCGTCACAAAAGTAGTGAAAACAGCTGATCTACATGCACACAATGCCTCGCGGTGCGAGGCGTTGTGTGCTTGTAGATCGGCTGTTTTCACTAGTTTAAATATTTTTTAAAATGAAAAATGCAAACCAAACGGTTTTGGACATACAAGGTTTTCACCCGACAACGGCGATATGTGAGTTTGTAAAATGGAACGTGTTGTTTTGTTAATAATCAGGAGGGTGCAAAGGTTGCTCTTTATAACTACTCAATTACAAGCAAGCGTATGTGCAGAGCAAAATCCCCATGGTCGGTTTAATTGGGAGTGAGTGAGTGTAAGAATGGAACCTTTACTAAAAGAATGTTGCTACTGTATGTGCCCAACATACACAATCAGACAAAGGTTATAGAGAGTTGATATTGATTGGTTTCTTGGCCTTAAATAACTTCAAGTCAAAGCTTCTCTTCTGTCATAATTTATGCTTCCTGGGCTTTCATGTGCCAAATTGTGCAATAGGAAATGTAGCCACGAAAATGATCATTTGTCTGATAGAAGGGGGAAAAAAAGTGTTCTGTCCACACGCGTGCATGCACGCATACACGTACAGGCACACACACTACATTATACCAGTAAGACTCCCTAATCGGGAGATAAGCGACCACCAGGTTGCATGTAAAAATTGGCCTGATGGTGGCGCTAAATAGGACAGATCCATGTTGATGACATGACTCTAGACATACTGTGTACAGCTTTGCATGATTTTAGGGCAAAATCTGTAGGAGCAGTGTCCAAAAATGTGTTTGAAAAAAATCTGCCTGATGGTGTCTAGACTTACTGTGTACTTTTTAGGGCAAATAAAGGGGTAGAGGTTGTGGTTTGGCAGCCAAGTGCAAAGTTTGGAATGGATAGGGGCAACGTTGGCGGAGATATGAGTAGGGCAAAAGTGTGACGTGACGGACAGACTGACGGACGGACTGACAGTTGGTGGAAGTTTTGAAAGTAACTGCGACATGGCGGTCGTAACTACACTGGTTTACACTGGTTTATGTATGAGCATGTTATGTAAAAGCTTTAGGCTATCTCCTTGTGGTGCATTCTTCACAAGTTATGAACAAAATAAAAAGAGTCAAGCAGGCGTGACAAGGAGAGTGACTGTCTGTTGACATTTATGTATTAGGTTACCCTTCATTACAACACAGAACAACCAGCTTAAAGGACAGGTGCAGTATTTGTAGCTATTAAACCATGTGTGAGTGACATGTCTAATTCCTCTGGCATCTCAGCTCCTGTATAATCTCAAACCTATTTATACATTTTGTGGAGCAAGGTTTCAGAGAGATTTAATTGTAGACAATTGCATGAATGGGGCCCTTGCAGAAATTCACACAATACTGAGTTGTCCTCCGTTGGCGAATCCACTTTATTAGATTCACTTTATTTCATTCCAAAATGGGATAATCTAAAGATACTACAGCAGTACCTCTGACATACCGGTACTTAAACTCACATAACACGTAACCTAACTGGAGTCAGTAGCTAGCTAACATCTAACCTTTACTTGCGAAAATAAGAAGGTGTTAGAGATGGATTGGACACATAGTCAGGGGATATCTTAAAAAGTCCTGGAATAAATTCCTTACCAAAATATTTCTTAACCAATGTGTTTGTAAAGTTGTCAAGTAACACATCTTACAAAGACTGAAATTCAGTTTCCCTAGGAGAATCTGTTACAGATGCTGAAAGTTGGGGTCCCATTAACGTATACTATACAGGAAAAAACACACCAAAATAAATATGCTTTAAGTAGCATGTGAGGTGTCAAACTAGGGGTTTTTCATGATTCTGAATCCATTGCAAGAATTTGTTTTGCACGAAAAACATTCCTTGGGGGAAAGGCAACTCCCACAAAACTGTGAAAAGTGACAACTCATCACTAAACCATAGTTTTGTGGGGCATTCTTTTGCAAAACAAATACTTGCAATGGATTCAGAATCATGAAAAACTCCTAGTTTGACCCCTCACATGCTACTTAAAGCATATCTATTTTGGTGTGTTTGTATAGTTAATTTAATGGGACCCCAACTTTCAGCAGATGTCAAGGATTCTCCTAGGGAAACTGAATTTCAGTCTTTGTGAGATGTGTTACTAGACACCTTTAAAAACACATTGGTGAAGAATTCTTTTGGTAAGGAATTTATTCCAGGATTTGACACTATTTCTGAAGATATCCCCAGACTGCGGAAAAAACAAGATAGTGTTGCAAGAACTAACCTTAACTGGAAACCAGAACAATAATGAAAGAGAGGAAGATCAAAATAAAATCTGCTGTTTTCACTACCTTTGTGTGATGGCCTTGTATGATGAAGCGGGGCTTTACTTTGTGAAAAAACGCACAAATTTGAGACTTGGAGATACAAGGTTTCTGCCCGACAGTGACGATATACTTTGTAGTTTGTACTTGCCCTGCATGCCAAAAGGCATAAAGGGCATTATTTAAGTACGTAAAAAACATGACAATGTAAATTATGTTGATTTCAATATGAACTAATGGATATTGACACATTTTTGAGTGCTATTGCATGAATTTGTACGGTACCTGTACCATTACAATTACAGTATAAGTACTGTTGGGGAACACCTGACCCTAATTCTAGCTGTGCCTACAGTTGCCCTTGTGTTTAACGTAAAGGACAAATCCCAAATGACAGGTTAGAACCACGTGTCTGTGTTTAAGCTGGATCCTTAAGGGAAAGAATGGGACCTTTCATGTAATACCGTACATCACATGACTCGGACACATAAATGCACACGCACACGCTTGTATACAGTACGTACTGACACAGTGCATAATACAAAAGACAGGGGTGTTGGCAGGCATGTGCGGATTGTGCGCACACACACACACACACACACACACACACACACACACACACACACACACACACACACACACACACAATCATGTACGTGCACGCACACACGCGCGCGCGCGCACACACACACACACACACACACACACACACACACACACACACACACACACACACACACACACACACAATCGGTAATCAATCAGTCACTCACTTGCAGTGAAACGTAAAAAAGAAACACTCAATATTAATATAACCTTTTCAGGCCACGACCCCCAAAATAATCATATTTTAACTGGGGACCCTCCACCTCCACCCTACGAGCACTAAGAGTTGAGCCATTACATTTTGTATAACACTGTTCTATTGTGAAAATAGACGATCTACATGCTCACGAGGCATTGTGAGCATGTAGATCGGCTATTTTCACAATTTCAGCCTCTAATATTTGACAATTTGGCCAATGTTCAATTTGTCATTTTAGAGGTATTAAAAAGTCCTTAAATTGTCACTTTAGAAATGTGAAGATACCCTCTATACACTTGAGTGAGAAAACAATGTTGCACATTAAGTTAATCATCTGTGGGGATCCCCCCCAAAATAATTTGGCGACCCCTCTGGGGGTCCCAACCCACAGGTTTGATAAGACACTTTATGTTTATATACTTATATATTATTCGCCCCCTCTATTGATGCACCTTCTCTTTATTGGTACTGTACTGCTCTTGTTTTTTCCTCTTATCTATCTTTTTTCTTACTTCTCTGTAACTTTGTAAATAACTGTATACTGCTGTGCTACAATTGGACAACTGAATTTCCCCCTTGGGATAATAAAGGTATCTATCTAGGTTGAGAACCACTGTTTTATAACACAAGCCACTTGTCGCTACAAAGGCACACTCGGGCCACTGTTGCTCTCTTTTTCACCCACTTTGACTGACAGGTGATGAGTCTGTCTGTTAGCCTCGTTCAGATAATCAGCCTCTCTACTCCCCGGGTGCTGAAGTGTCAGTCGAGTGTGAAAATACTTCAGATGATATGTAGGCCTTCTGCCTAAGAATTTATGACCACTCCTAACAGCACACACAGTGCTGGGAGGGAGGATAGACGGCTTCTTTGTGCGTCGCAGCCTCGAGGCCATGTGCAATACATTCACTTTTCCTCATGATCGCTCCATTTAAGACCCCCGACCTCCAACGACCATGGGATGCACTGTAACTTCAACAGCTCTGCATACAGTAAGGATACTCATGTAGCATAGATGAAATAGTTCAGGTTAAATAACCATTTAAGCCCCATTTTATACTTTGTCGTACAATAGTCGGGGGCCTTATGGGGAGATAGAATGGTAATTTCGTGCTAATCAGTCTAAAAGCGCCACATTTTGCACAGATGTAGCTCAGGGCATGCTCTAATGATTTAGCTAGGGCGCCCGAGTTTGCGACCTTCGGGGTCGCCACAGCGGCTAAATCAAGTTGGGCTCCCATGTCCCATCGACTTTCTATACAGGAGGAAAATACCTGGGTATTTAAGTAGGATGTGAGGGGTCTAACTAGGGGTTTGTAATGATGCTGAATCCAATGCAAGCATTTGTTTTGAACAAAAAACATTCCTTGGGCTAAAAATGTCTACATTTTTCACAGTTTTGTGGGCGTTTTCTGGGGCCATTTCTAGCCCAAGGAATGTTTTTTGTGCAAAACAAATGCTTGCAATGGATTCAATCCCCTAGTTAGACCCCTCACATCCTACTTAAATACCCAGAAGAAAACATTTTCAGGGTATTTTCCTCCTGTATAGAAAGTCGATGGGAGCCCAACTTGATTTGGCCGCTGTGGCGACCCCGAAGGTCGTCGACTCGGGCGCTCTAGCTAAATCATTAGAGCATGCCCTGGGCTACATCTGTGCAAAATTTGGCGCTTTTAGACTGATTAGCACAGAAAAACCCTAAGGCCTCCAACTACAATGGCGTGTGGTAAAAAATAGCTGCTCTTTCTAGCATGAAAAACAAAACAAAACAAAAAACATTAAAAACCTTCTTTTTTTTCTTTCTTTATTTCTTATGAATTTCGCCAATAATGATGTGCCCGAAATAGGGACACCAGTTGGAAAGTGGTTAAAACGTTGGCACATTCAGTTGAGTAGCTTGCATCCTTTAATGTATACAATCACCTCTAGCTGAGGATTATTCTCTACGAAATAATATCTTGATTGATTTTTATTTATTCATGTCTGTGAAGCAGTAGCTGGTATCAGTGTAAAAGGTAAAGAAGAAGAAAATAAAAATCCAGCCAATGCAAACATAAATGTGATGCCAAGTGCCTTGTACAATTTTTGTAAAGGCATGGCATTCTATTGGGCAGAAAAAAATTGGTATCACACAGAGACAGACAGACAGACAGACAGACAGACAGACAGACAGACAGACAGACAGACAGACAGACTTTTGTTTGGTTTCATATTTTATTAGACAAAAATATAGTCAGAACATTACAAGTACAGTCAAACAAGAAATGTAGTACAGCACAAGTACAGTCAAAATACCCTGCCTTAAGAGGAACACCTCAACAAAGCCCTGGTGGTCTTGTTTCCGTTGGAGGTCCTTGGTATTCAATTCATCAACATATAAAGTAGCATTAAAAAAAATCGATATCATCACAACTATAAAACACTATATCGTCACTGTCGGGCAGAAACCTCGTATCTCCAAGTTTCAAATTTGCTGATTTTTTCGCAAAGTAAAGCCCTGCTTCATCATACAAGGCTGTCGCACAAAAGTAGTGAAAACAGCCGATCTACAAGCACACAATGCCTCGCGGTGCGAGGCGTTGTGTGCTTGTAGATCGGCTGTTTTCACTAGTTTAGATAATTCTTAAAATGATGAATACCAAACAAACGGTTTTGAACATACAAGGTTTCCACCCGACAACGACGATTATGTACATTAACAGTGAGGACAGACAGGAAGACAGACAGACAGACAGACAGACAGACAGACAGACAGACAGACAGACAGACAGACAGACAGACAGACAGACAGACAAATACCACGTAGCAAAAATCCTCAGTGTTAATGTAACTAGCCCTTACCCGTTCAAAGATATGAGCTCCGAAATGATGTGCAGTGTGTGGGTTATGGGATGTGCACTGTGCACACAGTATATGAGGGATGGAAAGGAACTTTAACTGGTGCTTGCATGCTAATATGTAGGAGCATCAATGTAAGAAATACCCGTTCCATTTAACGGCTACAGAGATACTGTGTACCGATCTGCATGATTTTTGGACAACATCTGTAACAGGGCCAGAACCCCCACCCCCCCCCCGCCCGCCCGCCCGCCCGCCCGCCTGCCCGGCTGCACACACACACACTCCCCCCCCCCCCCCCCCCCCCCCGTGTGTGTGTGTGTGTGTGTGTTTGTGTGTGATTGTGCATGGCCTGAACAGCGCCCCTCCCTTAACATGTGTGGTCACAAAAGGTACTGTAGGCTAATATAGATACACCATAAAAATGCTAATCTACAGCATACGATTTGTGAAAGTGACAAACGGGCTTCACAGTTATGTCAGGTGTGTTCATATGCTAATGGTGATGCGATTTCAGATCAATTGCTCCAGCCACTGAGGAGAAACGCTGTTTCAGACAGACAGACAGACAGACACTCACTCAGACAGACAGACAGACAGACAGACACTCACTCAGACATTCGCAAAATTATAGTATAGATGTACAGATGGGATTGCAATTGTTCAAATGAGTTAACATTAATATTGAGGATTTTACCTTGTACTGATGCAAGACACAGACTTCCTACTAGCCAGTCCATCTGATAGCATGGCATGCTGCAGACACGCTGAATGCTGGAGTGTTTAGTCAACAATAAAATGGGAAGGAAAGCAGATACCCTGTCACACATAGCTGTGGGTCATGTCTATTTCTGCTCTGTCCAGACAGATTGACAGGAGACGATCACTCTCAACAACAATGGTAATAACGGACAATGGATAACAAAACAATATTGTTTTGTAACTCTCTGGGTTTGGGTATGGAGTGGGATAAGAGAGATATAGAAAAGTGTGCACAGGTCTTCACCAGACCGGGTTGTCTACCCCCAGCCTGTATACTTTTGAAGGCATTTGGAAAGGAATCTAAAAATCTGTATCACATGAACCCAACATGTATGAAAAGTCACCTTCAGACAGCTGCTACCCGTGACTTGTAAATAGACTAAGCCACCATGCTCCCCCCCCCCCCCTTTTTCTTTTTTTTTCTGCCTTTGTATTTCATGTTATGCTTTTGAAACTGATATTATCCTAGATAAAGTACTATGTTCTATCCGTCTGTCTTTCAATGTTATATGAGATACTTAAAGTGTGGTTCCTGTGTAAATAAGCCTCGGCTTTCTAGGATCTCCTTTTAGTTGACCTTGTACCAGTGATTTGTACTGTCATGAAACTGTACTCTTTTCTATTGCAAACTTCTAATAAATTCTTCAATCAATCAAAACCCAGAGATAATGTGTACCGATTTGCATGAACTTTGGACAAAATTTGAGTAGTAGCAAAAAATGTTTTTAAGAAAACAGGAAATGTTGTTATTGATTGACTGTCATGATCTAATAAGGAATCCAGTGAAGGGGTCTTCCTGGCCTACTGGGAGTGTGTGTGTGTGTGCGTGCAGAGTTACATGCTGATCGGTCCAACAACGGTGCCAGAGAGATTAGCTGTTCACCGACACATGGACACACGCGCGCGCAACACACACACACACACACACACACACACACACACACACACACACACACACACACACACACACACACACACACACACACACACACAGACGGACGGGTGGACAATGGTGAAAAACATAGTCTCCAGCCACCCAGACAAGCGGAGACATTCATCAATGTACACAGTAGCAATGCAAACTCATGGAAACGGCTGCTGTATAAACAAAAAAGCTTGTAGATAACCTTCACACCACACTACTGAAAATCTTTAAGCTGACCTGACGCAGATATTTCTGCATCATTAAAGCATTAAGAAATCCTGACATTCTCTAAGGGTGACAGATTTGCCTCCTACTAGATTATAAGAAGCATGAAGCGAAGGATATTTACATTCTTTCTTTGACATGTTTTCCCTATTTTTCCCTGGTGGTCCACGTTGTTCTTAGGGTTAGGGTTACTATCAGGGAGAGTGTCGGAACAGCACTACGCACCCACGTTATTCAAGTGCTGAGGCTGAGATTATGGCTTGTAGTGAAGCACAGACAGTGTTCACTTACAAGAAAATACAAATAGGGATACAACGCTGACACAAAATAACTTTTTTATTCTTTGATCACACTAGTAACAAATGCTAGTTTTACTGAAGCTTCAAACTGGAATATTTGGCTCTGTATTTTGGACATGGAAAAGAACATCAAAAAGAACATCAAAAAGAAAATGTATTTGTTTTCCTTTAACTATCAGACATAACTGGAATTCAGATAATTATTTAAGAGGGCAATGTTAATATAGATTCACCATGCAATATCTCTTCCAATACATAACTGCTACAGAGCTGAATTTGTTGCTTTCGGTTTCATTTTCTCCAATTTATTTCCTTTCTGATTCTGTCTATGCCCTGCTAAACATTTGTTTAACCTACTCTACTTATCTCCCAAGTTAAGTGAGATATTAAGTAGAGTAGGTTAAACTAAGTTACATTTTTTTTAATTTTTTTCAGATTTTGTACATATTACAGAAAAGTGTATTCATTTGTTTAACCTACAACTAGTTAAGTAATTATTTTGGAAGCTTTTGGGGCCGGATAATCAAGTAAATGTGACAAGCCAACCAGACACAGGCATGGAATGTGGCCAAGTATGTTGCATAATATTTGAGACAAAGAGCAAAAACACAGGCTAGTACCCAGGACTGCGAACTCTGCAAAGCTTTGCACGCAACACTCCATACTGAGTGGATTTTGTGTGCGTGTGTACAATTTTTAAGTACAGTTGTATGCGTGCATACTATACCATATCTGTTTGCCTCTATGATATGGCATTTATTCAGGTTACTCAAATGAGTAAGTATACATTTTCAAGTCATATAAGTAGTATTAAAAGAAAATAGTGTGAGACATGGTGTTGTGACATTGCCTGAATTAACTAGTTTGACTGTATCAAACAAGACAGTAGTCCTTTTAACTACTTCACAGTCCTTTTAATTTCTTTTAATTATAATATTCTAATTACGGCAGTTCTGACAAGACATTGCTATAAGCCTTTAATATAATTCCAATCAAGACACATCTATGTTATCAGTTTGTGGGTATAGATAGCTGAGATAATCAAGTAACCTAACCCTAACCCAGGATTACATGAGGAGGACACAGGGGGATTACACATCTCATATTGCTTGTCGTCTTTGTCTTTGTCTCTTTATCATGTTGTCATCTTTAAGAATCTACAGTATACGCCACTCTATCATAATCTTAGTTATATACCAGTAAGACTCCCTAATCGGGAGATAAGCGACCGTAGGTCACTTATCTCCACAAATAGGGCAAAAATTTGTTTTTCCAAAATCTTCCTGATCCATGTTGATGACATGAGTGTAGACATACTGTGTAGTGATTTTCGTGATTTTAGGGCAAAATCTGTAGGAGCAGTGTCCAAAAATGTGTTTTTAAAAATCGGCCTGGAGGTGGCGCTATATGGGACAGATTCATGTTGATGGGATGAGTGTAGACATACTGTGTACCGATTTGCGTGATTTTAGGGCAAAAATGTTAGGAGCAGTGTCCAAAAATGTGTTTTGCAAGAATCGGCCTCATGGTGGCGCTAGAAGAGGGCCATGTGAGAAATGAGGGGTGGGGTCTCCGCGCCGCCAAGGCGGACGAATAGGTACCGGCCCCGGCTGTCCCGGTCGCTCCTAGCCGGAGTTACGGCATTTTATGTGAGCTGCAGTGTAGGGGGTCCTCCACTGGGGAGCTGGGGGTCCCTGGAGCTCCGGGGGTCCTTGGAGGTTGTAGTTTGGCAGGTAAGGAGTGTGTGTGCAAAATGTGGCATGGATGGGGGCAACGGTTGTGCAGATAGGAGCAGGGCAAAATTACACCTGGGGGTCCCCCAGGGACCTGGGGGTCCCTGGAGCTGCGGGGGTCCTTGGAGGTAGTAGTGTGGCAGGTAAGGAGTGTGTGTGCAAAATTTGGCGTGGCTGGGGGCAACGGTTGTGGAGATATGAGCAGGGCAAAAGTGTGACGTGTGACTGACTCACTCACGGACAGCCGGTGGAGCTTTTGATAGTAAATGCGACCTACGGTCGCAACTATGTAACTTTTTTTATAAAACAAATCTTAAAGTTGTCCTAACTATTAAATCGCTAAAGTTTTAGAAGACCCACTCCGTTAATTTCAGCCCCTAAAGCCTTCTGTAAATATGTTTTCTATGATCCTGGCTGGGGTCCGGATTTCGCGGGAAAATTACGTCATCTGCATCATCTGTATACGTTGTGTATACGTTGGCCAATCACATCGCGGATCATACACACATGATACACTACCGGCCAATCACAGTGTGTCTTGCCGTCTCTTCAGGAAGTAGCCTCCCTCAGCAACAGTGTTTACGATGGTGAAGGATTCTTGCCTCTTACTCCCCAAATCCTGGTCAGAAAATTACATTCTACCCCTCTACGGATTCGTATCAGTCGCGGTGGGTCCCGCGGTGGTTTGCGGCGACACCGGGCGAAAAACAGCAGAAAAAAGCAATACTGCTACTGACCACTAGTTTAGCAACTTACACAGTATAGCTTTAAGAAAGACATCACCATGTAATCTGGCATTATGTACTAAAGAACATATTTAAAATCACATTAACTGCATAATTCAGGCTTCTATAATTCATTCTTTAGGCACCTTTGCACACTAAAAACACACAACGCCGCTTAATGGTTTACCTTGACTGAAAATGTTATTTTGGTTCTCCTCTGTTTTCATGAGGCCTGATCCCTAAATGACTCCAAAAGCAACTTTCAAGCCACTTATCCAAATCTTCAATGACGTTATTGGTCTTTAAATGAATGCTCAAACATTCATTTGGCTCAGAGATGAGATGGAGGTGTAAGTTTAGTTTAAACAAAAACAATGAACTCCCTCTTGGAAATAAGCATTCCTCCCAGGCTATAAATTGAAGCGTATGAAGATCTCACTCTCAAAATAATCCAAATAATTCCAACTTCCTACGTTGGGTTGTTTGTGGAATGCCAAACAAAAAATAGAATCATGGAATGTCAGGGCCAGAGTGTTTGTTTAGCGTTATAAGAAACAAAGGAAGCCATCAGCTCTGCAAACAGCAACTGTTTATGAGGTAGATACTGCACAATAGCCATTCGTATTACCCCATGGAATGGGATCTGGTCATGCCAGGAGTGAACAAGGTCATGGAAATGTGAATTACAATCCCATTTGTTTTTCAGGTCGGCTTATTACTCATGTCTGGGACTTTCTTTGTGCAGAGACTGTTTTGACTTTATATAGGGTGGCAGAGGTGAGGTAAACAGCTGTGTGTCATTGGGTGTGGACTGTGGATCAATGATTCTTTTAACATTATTACGTTAAAGTCTGGACCAGTTACATTACTATGTGCACATCATTGTTTACTCCAAAATAGTTTTTTATCTATAGTTTTCAGCAACATTCTTTTTTGTCTTCTTGATATGAGTCCAGTTAGTTCAGACACTATAGAGCAGGGGTTCCCAAACTTTTTTGTCTCAGGGCACCCCATGAATATTTGTTTTAATCCGAGGGGCACCCCTCTATTATAATTTTCACTCCCAGCACCTTATATTTATAGCATATCGTCGTTGTCGGGTGGAAACCTTGTATGTCCAAAACTGCTCGTTTTGTATTTATCATCTATAAAATTAACTAAACTAGTGAAAACAGCAGATCTACAAGCACACACACGCCTCGCATCGCGATGCGTTGTGTGCTTGTAGATCGGCTGTTTTCACTAGTTTTGTGCGACAGTCTTGTATGATGAAGCAGGGCTTTGCTTTACCAAAAGACGTACACATTTGAAACTTGGAGATACGAGGTTTCTGCCCGACAGTGACGATATTTTAGTGATTATGTTTAGAAGAACTGACTGAAAATAACGTAGTACTTCAAGTTTAAAATGATACTAAATATGTTTTCAAGTGTTCAAATAGATTCCAAATATTATCAAATGATCTAGCGGCACCCCTGGACTGCCGTCACGGCACCCCGGGGTGCCCCGTCACCCACTTTGAAAACCTCGGCACTAAAGCACTCGCTTCAGGACCTGGGTTAGATCTTGTAGCACAGTTTCAGAAAATTGTGTGATAAGTACTGGCAGAGGTTGTGCTCCACCTCAGCAGTCCATCTCCAGGGGTCTAGCGCTTGAAAGGGGGATAGAAACCTTTGTTCTTGGCTGACTACAATAAGCCACTCCGACATACAAGATTGAGTTACTTGATACTTGATTTATTGATCGACATATTGATAAGATGATGGTCTGTACATGCTGCATGCAGTTTGACTCGGTTTCTTCATGTGCTGCAATTAGGGGTGTAACGAAACATTTTAACAATACGATACTGGTTCATTCATATTGGTTCATTCGTGGCGATACGATATGATTCGATTCAATGATTTAAAATCGATATAGTAACTATTTAGCAAATAAATTAAATCTGTGTAAAACGTGTAAAAAATCTATTATTATGGAAGTAAATGCTGTGACTATCTAGCATGGACATTATATTTCAACACTATTGGACAAACCCACCTTGACACGAACACAGAGATTACACACATTTATCGATAGACCAAGAGTAGCTATGAATGGAAAGCTAATTAGACTGTCTTAAAATTGCTAAATATAAGGCACAAATATTTAATTTCCATACCATCAATTATTTGCATTGCAAAACGATTCAATACCGATTACCGCATTTTAAAACGATATGATACAAAGCCAAAAAGGTACGATATTTTGCTTTTACAAACTATATAGTAGATCATTGCAAATTAAAATCTATTTTTCGATTCAGTTACCATCGTTACACCCCTAGCTGCAACACATTGTAGATCATTGTTGATAGCAGTAAATGAACGGTTGATGAATGGAATGAAAACACTAGTATGTGATACGCAACTATGAGCTAATATAAATGAAATGACAGAACACAAAACAGAATTAATATTGGTTCAGATAATTACTTCTCAGCAGTATGGTGTAAAGTAACTAAGTAGATGTACTTAAGTACAGTACTTAAGTACAATTATGAGGTAGTTATACTTTACTTGGATATTTCCAAATTCCAATACTTTTACTTCCGCTCCACTGCATCTCGGATCCACATATTGTACTTTTACTCCGCTACATTTATTTGAAAACCTTAGTTACTAGTTACTTTGCATATATATAAATTCTAATTCTATTCTAAAACTAGAAAATATTGTTCCTTCGAAACAATTGTGGGCTCGCTTCAAGCCAGAAAACAATGGCTATAAAAGTACAAAATGTCAAGATCGCAGGCAGTGCTCTCTTTGATGTTACTGACGTCAAAGATTGGTCCATTTTGTTCCAAAAATGTGTTATGCAAAAGTTGACCCGCTGGTGGCGCTATAACAGGCCGATGTGAGAAGGGTGGTATCCGTTCCTTGACCTATTGGGAATGTGCTTGCAAGATTTCACGCACATTGCAGGCTGTGTTCATGATTTGAGGTGTTTTTGGCTTTGGCCACTATCGCTGCTTGCAGCTATATTTATTATTATTATTATTTTTTTTTTGTGTGTGCACTTCATAGGCATATTAGATAAAGGTCCTGTTTCACAAACTGCTCAAATGATATAGCACCCCCCTTTGGCCAATTGGAGTAAGATTGGTTTTAGTGATATTTGGACTAACACTCTACATATTTGCCAAATGCCATGAACATGTTACTTTGCATGTATGATTTAGAGGCAGAAGAATAATTTGCATAAAACTGCAATATTCATTGAATTATTAAAAAAGCATGTTTCAATTAAAAAAAAATCCGATCTGACAGATCTTTAGATATTGGTCCAAAGTTCACGTAAAAAAAGTTTTGTGCACGTGACGCGAAAATTCCAGAATAAAAGTGGGTTTAAGTGTTTTACAAACTGCTCAAAATAGCGGAAAATCTAAGGGCGGAGCTTACTTAACAAAGACACAGATGTCTTCCGCTCGAGTCAAAGCACGCGTGTAAGCAAGTTGCATGACTTCAAACGAAACGAGTCATGACTTATGCCCGTTTGAAGTTTGAATTTTCAAACGCTTCGTATAGCGCCCCCCTTTGGCCGATTGGAATAAGATTGGTTTCAGTGATATTTTGACTAACCCTCTACATCTTTGCCAAATGCCATGAACGTGTAACTTTGCATGTATGATTTAGAGGCCGAAGAATAATTTGCATAAAACCGCAATATACATTGAATTATTAAAAAATCATTATTTAACGTACAAACTTCTCACCACATAGCCTGTGTAGATATAGGTTCAAATTTCATGTGAAAAAAGTTTCATGCGCATAACGCGAAAATCCCAGGAGGAGATAGATTTTTACTGTTTTTCATATAATTCCAAATTGTGGGAGATCTAAAGGTCAGAGGTCAAAAGTCAGAGGGTAAAAGTTCTTCGGCATGAGGAGACGCATACGTGTATACAGGTTTCAGGTTTTTAACAGAGCATGAGCTCTACCTGTTCAAAGTTCGCACTTTCGAAGGCTACCTACAGCGCCACCATTTGGCCGATTGCTGTATAAAATAATAGCACACTTCGCAAAGCTGAACACATTGATGTTTTTATTTTCATTGTCTGCCTGAGTATGTAGGAGTCTACTGACTGCCTGCCTGATAGATAAATAATGACAATATCTAAAGTGTGCTCGCCTTACAGGCGAGCCCACAATTATAAAACATACATGAACCACTTTAGCCATTATTTTAATATCTTGGCTATTTTCAAACATTTTTGTACTTTTACTTTTGGTACTTTAAGTACATTTTGATGCCTACACTTTCATACTTTTACTCAAGTACATTTTGAATTCCGGACTTTCACTTATAATGGAGTACATCCACATTGCAGTAATGAATTCTACTTAAGTACAAAATGTACTTTTTCCACCAACTGCTTCTCAGATTGCAGAGAAGTGTGTTTGATGTGGTCGACAGTGGATGCTGGTTGAGGGGAATTGGCACCTAATGAGGAAACTGAAGGTGTTGTGGTAAATCAAGTGTGCTCCGTTTCCCACCAGGAGCTTGTGTGCATGTACTGTATATCGTCACTGTCGGGCAGAAACCTTGTATCTCCAAGTTTCAAATTATTATTATTTTTTTTTGCAAAGTAAAGTCCTGCTTCATCAGACAAGACGTTGTAGATTTTAAGACTAAACTGGTTTTCACCAGTTTAGTTAATTTTTTTAAATGATAAAAAGGAACGGTTTTGGACATACAAGGTTTCCCCCCGACAACGACGATATGTAACATATCAAAAACCTCAACGCCGGAAGGTTTGCGTGACGATTGCTCAAAATCCCAGCCATTTCCCACAATTTGATCGACAATAAGATATCAATGTCAGACGGGGATGAAAATAAACCGAGGAAAAGGTTTCAAATCCTCCTGGCTTTAGCCCGTGCTTCCTCAGCTGCGGTGCGATAGTCACAGAGCTCTGTTCAGGTCTGACAGTGCGTTTTCAAGGAGTTTCCTGAGGGAAAGCTGTTCTGGCACACTGACAAGAGAAACATGCTCTCTTGCTCTCGTTCTCTCTCTTCTTGAGGGGCTCGTGGGCCCGCGAGTCGGACAGGAAAGAGCATCAGCCTACTTCCATAATTGTTTCCTCTCAGCTGTCGAAGCAAGGGTCAACTCTCTGAAGGGCAGGTTCACCTCTTTGTTGCCTGGCAATAGCTCTGCTTGTTTTGGATTACCTGTGGACTTTATCCTTCTACATGGGTCGATAGGAACAGTCACTGTGCGTCAAGAGTGATGCAATGTTATGTTATGTTATGCTTTTTCTGCTTTTGAAATTTATGTTATCCTATAAAGTACTATGTTCTATCCGTCTGTCTTTCTATGTTATATGAGATACTTAAAGTGTGGTTCCTGTGGAAATAAGCCTTAGGGCTTTCTAGGATCTCCTTTTAGTTGACCTTGTACCAGTGATTTGTGCTGCCATGAAACTATACTTTTTTTCTGTTCCAAATAAATTCTTCAATCAATCAATGGGGCACAAAACAACTTTACAACATTTCCCCCCCCCCCCCCATCTTCCTTTTTAGCGGTTTCTTTCACAGAATCTTCTGTAAATGTCTTTTAGAATGAACTGATACTGTATAGAATCTGGCACGTACAAGAGTTAAAAGAGTTGTAAAAGTATTGAGCTTTAGCAGAACTTTGTCAACATAATTAATCAATCAATCAATCAATTGTCTGCATATTCCATTTGGAACAATTTGCTCATTGTCATTTTTTTTTTATCATACATTTTTTAAAGTAGTATCTACTCTTCTCAATTTACCTCAGACGACCTGAAATGGTTTAGCATGAACATCACTGGACTCTCTCTCGCTGCAGACATGTATAAACTACAGCAGAGCCGCCGCTAGGGCAGTGCGAACGGTGCGGTCGCACAGGGCCTCGCACCTGGGGGGCCTCGCGCCATGCCTTTTTTTTTTTTTTTTTTTTTTTTTACAGAATCACTTTTTTTTAACAAATCACTTTCCATCACAGACGTAAAATCTAGGTTTGCTTACATTATGAATCCGCCTAAATAATCATGGCATGGGGTGTAGTGGTGGAGGAGATCTGGGTTTTGGTCAATAATGATTAATTTATTATTATTATTATTATTATTTTTTATTAAATCTTCACACAAACGGCTGACTGTCCCTTCGGGCTATGGGATTTACAATATCTCTTGAGACGCGGGATCCTACAACTTGATTCAGGCTTCCTTGTTACTTATGAAACAGATCTAGTTGAGAGAGAGCATCATATCTGCGCAAGGTAAGGCCAGGGTAATGTTATACTAAGTTGTATGAGGAATCCCCTCATCTGACAACATGACAAACTTGTCAATGTCTGATTGATAGCCTCGTGAAGTAAATTAAATTTACATTCAGCTTGCATTCATTCTGCAGCAGTCTGCTTTGTGGCCGTGTACAATAAAACCAGCAGAATAAACACGCTATATACATACAGTACTGTCTTACCGTTTTATAGGTAGAGTTGCTGCATAATTCCATTGCATTTATAGATGCACAGCCACAGAAAATCGTCTGCCACTGTGTGCGCGCACGTGCATGCGCGTGCATGCACGAACTACAGTATAGTGGGCAAACACTGTACCTCAAGAAACACAAGACCCCTGGAAAAGTATAAGGCAGGAATTCAGTGAAGGTGCATGCCGGGTGCATCCATAACATTATGGCATGTGACACACTTATGCAGGCCAACTGACCTAATTCGGTTCGCGAATGCCACACTTCAAAGTAAACTCTGCATCACCCCCGCTAAGTTTTTAGGTCATGTGCATGAGAGGATTCTTAGGGATCATCATTAGTGTAAGCACGTGTAAAAGGCGCTGGCACACATTCATACAGGCCAGACAAAATACATCGATTTAGGTCATGGTTTCATAACCATGACCATGACCCCAACCCCTACACACATGCGCACGCACACACGCACGAATGCACGCACCATGGGCGTCAATTGAATATGGCAGGGGTATGCAGCCAGCTGCCATACCCTGGGTCCAGGGGGGAACATAAAAGTTACTTTTTAACTATAAATCCATGAATGTCTCTTTGTCTATCTGTGCTAGTTATTATCTATCTATAAATGCGAGAAGTCTCTGCGTGCGTGTGTGTGTGTTTGTAATCCGCGTATCTCGAGAACCGTTCGTCCCACCGGCTTCAGATTCGGCACGCGCGTTCCCCGCCGCCGCGCGGAGTGCAGTGCCGGGCCTCGACCCGACCCGACTCGCGGTTTTCCGAAACCGGCGCGAAACGTTCGGAATCTCCTTATGCGGAGCTGATTGTTGACATCAGGCTGTTCCGGAGGAAATCGGCGCAAGCGCTGAGTCATTGTGACATCACTTCATAAAAGGCTCTGACATCACGTACGCCACATGAGTCAACACAAAATCTCTGTGAATGTGTATGTATGTATGTAATCCGCGTATCTCGAGAACCCTTCTTCCCACCGGCACGCGCGTTCTCCAGATATGGGCATAAAGTCTGACATCAGAGTTTTCCGCAACCGGTACTGTGTGTGCAGAGATCTTCATATATGGGCATAAGTGGACAAAGACAAACAGATGGTCAAAACGGGTCCTATGACAACAGGTATATTGGGGTTTGCATTAAAGGGTGGGGCATTCATGGGGTTTGCATTAAAGGGTGGGGCATTCATTCCCTATTTCAAATTCGGCACGTGCGTTCCCCACCGCAGCAGGTAGTGCAGTGCTCGGCCTCAACCCGACCCGACCCACGATTGTTTGAAAAAGCGACAGAAATCTCATATATGGGCATAAAATGGACGCAGATAAACAGATATCTCCATATATGGCATATATGGGCATACAATGGATGCAGAATCACAAAGATCTCCATATACGGGCATAAAAGGGACACAGACAGACAGATACAGAGATCTCCATATATGGGCATAAAATGGATGCAGATAGACAGATATCTCCATATATGGGCATATATGGGCATAAAATGGACCCAGAACTATAACTGCAGTGATCTCCATATATGGACATAAAATGGACACCGACAGACAGATACAGATATCTCCATATATGGGCAAAAATGGACACAGGCAGACAAATGGTCAAAACGGGTCCTATGAAAACAGGTATAATGGGGTTTGCATTAAAGGGCGGGGCATTCATTCCCTATTTATATTGTTCCGAGTTGGCCAGGTCGCCGACTAGACGCTGGGCCGCCCGAAGGGCGGCCCAGCTTCTAGTGTTGTTAAATTACAGTAAAATAACTACAAATGCTAAATTTAACAAAATGGTCACTTAAACAAGGTATTATGATTATATTCTCCACACTTTTATTCTCCCCATTTTGACAAAATGGTATATTCCCAGGTTCTGCAGGTCAGCTGCACAGGTGCAATGCATTATTGTTAGTTGTGGCACGTTTAAAACCATTCCAGGCTGCCAAGAAACCATAGAAACCTGTGTAAAAAACTGACAAAAGTATTATTTTTCTTTCAGACATTGTGAAAATAGCCGATCGGCTATTTTCACAATAGAACCGTGTCATACAAAATGTAATGCCTCTTCACCATGAGGACTCCCATCTTTGCCATACCCTAGCTTTTGCTGAACTGACGCCACTGGCACACGCACACGCACACACACCCTCCATCAAACCATTCTGTGTCCTTTAGAGAGGCCCCTATTTTCACAGACGGAAATAATCCCTTTAGCAGATTGGATGCTTGTTCCGTGCTTGTTCTGCCAACAGTTTCTTTGCAGTATGTCAAAACTGCAAGGTGGCTGCTTTATTGCTTCTGGCTTTTTGACTTGTAGGCTATCACAACTGCAGCTTCACTTTATTCGTCATGACACAGGTTTACACTTGTTAAAGACAGGGTGCATTTCTTTTTTTTTGTACAAGCTAGCCATAAATTGCAGTTATAATAAAAATAGAGCACATTTACAACATGGAGATAAAGTGCTGTACTGTAGGCCTTATGAGACAAAACGTCAACAAGAAAAATATGCAAGTGCAACAATAACTTGTATGAAATGTGATTAAAAGCTAATGAAAAAAAGTGCATCCAGAGTAATTAAGGATTTAATAACCTATAAAAGGTACAGTGAGCGTACGTATTTTAATGATCAATCAATCAATCGAGTGGGTTCTGACTTGGATCAACGGCGCTAACAGTATTCATATTTACCTACAATGAAACTAGTTTTTCATACAGTATATTAATTTTTTTAAACTCTTTATTTTTAGTTTTCCTTTTGTAGCAAACAGTAAACATACATCCGACATGCTATTTCCACCCCCACCAAGGTCATATCAAGACAAAAACTGAAAACAAAGGCAAGAATAAAACGAGATACCAACATTAGGTTAAGAGACAAATAGTGAAGAGAGAAATAATAATACAAAAATAAACATATTTTTTTTTATATTATTTCTATTTATAAATTAAGTCTTAGTGTTTTGCCAATTATTTGGGGGGCCACCAGTACGGTCCCTGGCGCATTCAGTTTTTGATTACTGCAGGGGTCTTCAACGTTTTCAGGCCAAGGACCCCTTAGTTGAGAGAGAGATGAGGCAGGGACCCCCACAATCTTTTCAAAAATTAAATATAGTTTCATTGTTTGACAGCACAATCATCAGTGTATTTTGGATTCATGTCAATTTGTGTTTTCAGATATTTAACCACTTGAACCGTCAATACTTAATAAACTTGACCTTTCATTCTGTACTTAGTCTGCTCTTTTTCCCCTCTACACCAAAGCTCTTTGCCAAAAATAGCCAATCTACAAGCTCACAACGCCTCGCGCTGCAAGGCGTTGTGAGCTTGAAGATTGGCTGTGTTTGGCTTAAATTCTCAGAATATGGAGAATATAGAGTTCAAGTGGTTAATATAAAAAAGGGGAAAAAAGGTTCTATCACTCAGTTTTGGAGGACCCCCTGTAGTAACTCTGAAGACCCCCTAGGGGTCCCGGACCCCCTGTTGAAGACCCTTGGATTACTGTATCGCTCAGAATGTAGCAGCACTAACAAGTTGTGGCTGGGATGGTGCTCGTCTTTGATGCATTTTGCATCATATGAGTCATCATGCTGCATCATATGATGCAAAATGCATCATCATTCATGCTGAAATACTAAAATATCTCAAAACACAGATTGAACACAAAAAATAACATAGGATTGTGTTGATCTTGTCCCAACCAACAATAAAATAAGATCTGGTTGTCCCAGAGGTGAACTGGCCCTTTAACCTTGGTTATATGCACTGATTGGTTTGTATCAGTGGTGGAAAAAGTATTCACGTTTGTTACTTAAGTAAAAGAATCAATACTGCAATGTCGAAATACTGTTACTGTAAAAGTATGGAATTCAGAATTTACTTGAGTAAAAGTGCAAAAGTAGCAGAAGCAGAAATCTTCCATTTCATGTTTTCAAAATGTGTAAAACGTTTAAAATACAATAATTTGGAAAAGTTGAAGTGGTTAATGTATGTTTTGTAAAAATATTTAAAATCTTCAAAGTAATTAGTAACAAAAGATTTCAAATAATTGTTGTGGAGTAAAAGTACAATATTTGGATCTGAGATGTAGTGGAATAGAAGTAAAAGTAGTGGAAATTGGAAAATACTCGAGTAAAGTACAAATACCTCAAGTGCAGTACTTAGGTAAATGTACTTAGTTACTTTACACCACTGGTTTGTATGTGTTGCGGAGAGGGAAGGTCATCTTTGATGATGTGCTAGGCCATCCGTGTCACCCTCTAGAGCAGCTCCCATAAGAAAGCACTCTACTTCAGTACAGTTCTGAGGTATACTTTACTTGAGTATTTCCATTTTATACTAGGCCTACATCTCAGAGACAAATACTGTACTTTTTCTGGGAGTTGTGGAGGAGGAGTTTTATTCCATTTTTCACTGTCCAATGATGTCAAACATTCTTTATTTGAAAAAATAAAAATAAAAAATAAATCCAGGTTAAGAATCCAGATTAGTTTTGGATGTCTGGCTGTTCACTAAGGATGTTTTTAAGGAAAGCATGCATTTGCGCTGGAGTACAATATATCCGTAGCTCACAGCCTGGAAAATCATTATGTATTCTGTTTGCGGACATCTTGGTGTATGTTAATGTTGTGAGTGTCTTGTAAGCCTGTGGGCATCGTGTGGTGCAGGACACTATAATAAAAAAAATCAATGTACTGTACAGTATCCTATAATGGAGGGATTTATTGATTTCTTTCAGCATGTTTCTATGTTCATGTTCTTATTCATCACCCCACAGTCATTTCATGATTTCCTCTATCATTGCCAGTGTTACATTACAGCAGACACCACTGCCTCGGAGTGAAATGAATCATCAAATAATTAAACATTTAACCAACAGAAAATCAAGTTATCTCTTCTGGTGATCTGATGTATCAGGGAACATCTTTCAATATGTGTTATTTACAAGATCCCTAAGATGTGAAGTATTCTATGTTCCATATTATATTTTATGGACAAAATGGTAACTGGTAATGTCGCCGGAATGAAGGTCGCTGGGAAACGGGGGGGGTGCGTTCGGAAATGCGCCCCGGATGTGTGGTCACTCAGTGTAGTGAGTGCAGTGGTCGGTGACGTTGTAGAATGCACTCAGTGTGGCTTATTTACGAATGACCAGTTAAGAGGTAGCGGTGCGCTTTTTCCAATCTGAACTCTGAAGGTAAACTTTCTGAAAAGCAGAAGTTGCTAACGTAACGTTGCTAATAAAACGTCATTTAATTCATAACATTGGCCTTCCTGCTGTTAGTTTACATGTTGATGTGTGTAACAATAAACCCCAAAAGGACCAATGAAGCCGCAAATGGTGCATTTTGCGATAATTTCCTCCATTGTTCACAGCTGAGAAGCGCTCGAGACGCCGCCATGAAAACCAACCAATCATAACACCGCACTGACGCACCACACCATAAACGAACGACAACATGGCACACCAGTGCGTTGAGTGTGCATTTCCGAACGCACCCGGGATTACCGGGCGACCTCCTTCATTCCGGCGACTCTGCTGTTATTCGACTAAATTCATTGCATAGAGCTGAATCAAAAGCATTGCCCGATCAATCAGCTATGAAAATGTTTAGTAGCAAGCTGCTGTACATTCGAAAGCTGATTCAAAGCTGATTAAAATGGACATATTACACAGAACACAGAATTGGCTGTTGGATCATTATTTTCACTTTCCTCAAACAGATTGCAATACAAATAGGAATTGTGCTCTCAGAGTTACATGAACACGTTACATGAAAACATCTTTTCATGTTTTTGTTTCTTCTCAGAAATATCAAATTTACAATCTCAAAACACACTGTCCTGCAATGCTTTGTGAGCTTGTAGATCTGCTTTTTTATGCGAAACTATTGTACAAAAACTGAAGTATAATATAGGGCTTAATTCTTTAACTACATACAGATGAATAGGTATAACTTGACCCATTTTCTTTTTTTGGGGTTCAAAATAAGAGGATAAAACATTCTGGGCACGTGAAGACATGTTGTTGTTCTGGTATGTTAAAGGCACGCACTTGAAAATGGTTCCAGCTAATTGACTTTTGTTTGACTGGCTTGTTTACAAACAAAATACAACTATGAAAAACGGAATGTGTGTTTAATTCTGCATAAAACGCTTGGGAGGTTTTTATAGCTGCCCCCCAATTATTTTTTTCACGTTGCGGAGCGTAACATCGAACAGATGGTCAAGGATGACGCCATGCAGGGACGTGCTGGGCCCCTGATTCAGCCCGGGAAAAAGAGTTAGAGAGGCCCTCATTGCGTGCTATAGAGAGAGATCTCTCTTTAGCGCTGCTGCTACTCAAGGATTTGCCATTTCAGATCAAGTGACAAGTGAGGCCAGTGGGCCAATTACATGAGTTATATTTCGTTGTTGTTGGGTGGAAACCTTGTATGTCCAAAACCGTTTGTTTTGTATTTATCATTTAAAACAATGATTTAAACTAGTGAAAACGGACAATCTACAAGAACACAACGCCTCGCACCGCGAGGCGTTGTGTGCTTGTAGATCTGCTGTTTTCACTACTTTTGTGCAACGGCCTTGTATGATGAAGCAGGGCTTTGCTTTGCGAAAAAATGTATAACTTTGAAACTTGGGGATACACGGTTTCAGTGACGATTTACTTTGTTGGCCGCCCAGCCCCCAAAATGGAACGAAGGCCGACATTTTATTTTTTAATTTTTTTTCCTAATGGCCGGCCTGGACCGGCCGGGAATGAACCGGCCATGCGGGAGTTGTCCCGCTTTTCCCAATGGCCAGCACGTCCCTGACACCATGCCTTTTTGGAAATCACTCAAAGACCTCAGAGTTTCAGAGTTCTGAAGGCACCGACGGTGCTTCCCATTTATTCACCTATAAAGCAAGTCAATGAAAGCAGCTGCTGAATTGGCATAACGGAGGTTTTAGTCGTTCTACCAGGGGCGTCAATTGGGTATGGCAGGGGTATGCAGCATACCCTGGGTCCAGGGGGGGGATCCATGAATGTCTCTTTGTCTATCTGTTCTGGTTTTTATGTTGTTAAATTACAGTAAAATAATTACAAATGCAAAATGTAACAAAATGGTCAAGGTATTATAATTATATTCTCCACACTTCTATTCTCCCCATCTTGACAGAATGGTATATTCCCAGGTTCCGCAGGTCAGCTGCACAGGTGCAATTCATTATTGTTAATTGTGACACGTTTACTAACATGCCAAGTTTAGCTGCACTTGAACAACCGTTCCGGGCTGCCATATCCAGCCCAAGAAACCGTAGAAACGGGGGAAAAAATAAAATGTACTTCTTAAAATAAATGTATCATGCCTGTTGCTAAGTTATGGCAACATGACTGGTGTCTTGCACGCGCGCAAAGGCGCGCGTGCAAGACACCAGTCATGTTGCCATACCTTAGCTTTTTCTGAACTGACACCACTGAGTCGTTCTACTGTAAATTGTGCAACACATGTGCAATAAAGGCTACACTCTAAGCCCAAGCAGTAGTGAAAGTTCAATTCCTCGTCAACTTTACAGCTTATTTACTATCCGCCACATAAGTGATTGCCAAAATCCAAATTTAGGTACACAACTCCAAGTGCTTCCAGGTCCACGATGGAAACTAGTTCAATATGTGTTGCAAAACACTCCCATGGCCCACATAGTAAATTCTGATAGGATTTGTTAGGTTGTCACGCTACTTTTCCCACCACTGTGATGAACACAATTTGTCCGTAGCGTGACAACTTCTGCCACATGCAGAGAAAGCCATGGTTGTTTAGAATGTCAGGGCATGCTAATGGAATCTGCTCTTGCTGGAATGCCTTCATATTGTAACAGTGGAGGCCGTTGTCTATACTGGCTTGGGCTGCATTATCACAGAGCGAGGCGCTGATAGTTGGGTTTGATAATGTCAAGCCGCTGTTACGTAAGTCGTGACGACTGCGACTGGGTACTGCTGGAAGCAGGCATTGTGTCAATAAACAAGAAAATTACAACAAATGGAACAAACACAGCCATTTTTGTCGTTTGTTATTCAGCAGCATTTACTGCAGGATGTCTGGGATTAGGCCCCACTTTAGATAAGATAGAGTAGCTAAAAGTCATTCAAGTTTACTTTTGGATTAACCTAGTTAGTCGGGGGCCTTAGGGAGATAGAATGGTATTTCGCGCTTATCAGTCTAAAAGTGCAAAAGTTTGCACAGATGTAGCCCAGGGCATGTTCTAATGATTTAGCTAGGGCGCCCGAGTTTGCGACCTTCGGGGTCGCCACAGCGGCCAAATCAAGTTGGGCTCCCATCGACTTTCTATACAGAGGAAAATACCCAGAAAAACATTATTTTTTCCTTCTGGGTATTTAAGTAGGATGTGAGGAGTTTTTCCCAAAAAACATTTCTTGGGCTACAAATGGCCCCAGAAAAGGCCCACAAGACTGATTAGTGATGAAAAGTGATGAGTCATCACTTTTCATCACTAAACCATCGTTTTCTGGGGTCATCTGTAGCCCAAGGAATGTTTTTTGTGCAAAACAAATGCTTGCAATGGATTCAGCATCATGACAAACCCCTAGTTAGACCCCTCACATCCCACTTAAATATCCAGAAAAATGCCCAACTTGATTTGGCCACTGTGGCGACCCGGAAGGTCATCGGCTCTGGCGCCCTAGCTAAATCATTAGAGCATGCCCTGGGCTACATCTGTGCAAAATGTGGCACTTTTAGACTGATTTGCACGAAATTAGCATTTGCTCCCCTTAAGGCCCCGTACTAAAAGTCATTACAGTTTACTTTTGGCATGGGGAATTAACCTATCTTTACAGGTGTTGAGTTGTGAGATCAAAACAGGAAAGGCAAGTATATTGTTTTGTAATGTGGCCCAAGGAACCTACAATAAGTCCACTTAGGTAAAGCTTTCGCAGAAAATAATAAATCGACAAGCTTACAACGCGTTGCACAGCACAGCCTGTCTGACAATAACAGAAAACAGAACATACACTAACATAGAGCCCTGAGAGACTCCGCTCATCCATATAGGGTTTACGTGGTTATATAAGTGGTTAACCGCTGCAGTGTACTGTCTATCAGGCATGCAGTTTTCATTAAGTTGAAAGAAATGCAAATGCCCTATTTCCATGCCATACCTGAAGGCAGCATTCAAGAGAATTGCCTTGTCCAAACTCTCCTGAACTTGAATGCAGCAAAAGGCCCTTTTAGAGTTTTCAGCCTCTGCCTCTCTAACAATCTCTGCACGTCCCTGCAGTCTATCTCTTTGTCATTCTATTATCAAACAACTTACTCTTAGGTGCTGTGTCTGCCAAGATGTTTTTGTTTTCTCCCAGAGCGTAGCGGCTGTTTTTTTAATTGTTATGGGAGCACTGCATCTTTTGGAAACTCCAGTGGCTTGGCGTGGTGCTGCTGGTCATTTACCTTTACATTTCCCTCTGCCTGCAGAGAGCTCAAATATGTTCATCTCGGGAGGCCGGAGCGCTCCCAGGCCATCGCCCCGACGTTTGCAGCAGGGAAAAAAGCTTCAGTGAACACGGTGCCTGTTTACTCCAGAATGTGCATGGAACAGTCAATGAAATGCACACTCCATTGGCTGGGTAAGCACTGCAGCATGGACAACTTGTATCAATTAAGCCAACTTAACGACAAGCTAAACCTGGTTGGAAGTGTGCTGGACCCAAATAGGATAGGTTATTTTAATACATGTCACTGTCTATTCACAGGTTCGGCCCAGTGTTGATTTCGTCGACTAAAACTATGACAAAAATGTTTGTCGACTGCGTTTTTTTCAAAATAGCAGATCTACAAGCTTGTAGAGCTTGTAGATCGGCTATTTTCAGCATGCAACCAAGTGTAAAATCAGTCATTACGATGCCATCAAGGCCTGCCAAAATACATTTTAGTTGACTAAATCAACTGTAGATGTAGTCGCCTAAAATCTTATGATATTTAGTCGACTAAAATTAGACTAAAACTAAAACTTTTCCGGTGGCTAAATTATGACTAGAACTAAAATACATTTTATTCAAAAGACTATACTAAAACTAAATCAAAATTTGCTGTCAAAAACAACACTGGTTCGGCCATATACCCTTACTGGATATCATAGAAACATAGACCAATTTCCAGATTCCCTCTTTGTTTACATTTTCTACAATGTCATTACATTTGTTAATGAGCAAGATCACTCTGATATCTCCATGAAAATGTAATGTTGGTCATGATGTTCTAACATTTTACCTTTTTCAAGAGTATGACCATATACACTCTAAAAACTTTGATATCAACACATGAAAAACTGACTACAGCAATTACATCCATAATGACAGAAGACACACACTGTAAGAAGAACCTGTGTGGTTCAGTTGATGTTCTCATTTACAGTAGCAAGGGGGTATTTTGCTGTAGATTCTTGTCGTTCAAAACTAGTAAGACACATGCAATGCCCATACATGGAGATCCCTGTCTGTAGAACCAGCCACATAATGTATGGGCTGTCTTGGCCATCTGTCTTGGCCATATATGGATTCTTTTTGTGTGGTATGTGGCCGAAGTGGCCTCCATATATGGGCATTCCCATATGAAGTCCTGTTAAATATGGGCTTAATATTGATGACATCAGGGAACTCCATATAGGCCTATGGGCACGAAAGGGATTATGTTAGTGTGACATCACAGTGAAGCCAGAGCGTGACGTCAGAGCGGCAAACCCATTCTGTTAAGAGTGGTTCCCCCTGACATCACAGTGATGTCAGAGCATGATGTCAGAGCGACAAACCCATAGACCTGTGATGACACAGTGATGTATCAGGGGAACCACAGTGTCTGGCGTGACCTACAGAGATACGTGGATGCGTGGATACACAGACAAGATGTGCCGGTTTTCATAGTTAACTGCGGCCTGCGCTAGCAACAAGATCTAATCTAAAGCACTGTAGTACAACTAGAAAAATATTGTTCCTTCGAAACAATTGTGGGCTCGCTTCAAGCCAGAAAACAATGGCTATAAAAGTACAAAATGTCAAGATCGCAGGCAGTGCTCTCTTTGACGTTACTGACGTCAAAGATTGGTCCATTTTGTTCCAAAAATGTGTTGTGCAAAAGTTGACCCGCTGGTGGCGCTATAACAGGCCAATGTAAGAAGGGTGGTATCTGTTCCTTGACCTATTGGGAATGTGTTTGCAAGATTTCACGCACATTGCAGGCTGTGTTCATGATTTGAGGTGTTTTTGGCTTTGGCCACTTTATCGCTGCTTGCAGCTATATTCATTTTTTTTTTGTGTGTGTGTGCACTTCATAGGCATATTAGATAAAGGTCCTTAGATTGTGTGTAGAATGTTTCATGCAAATTGCAAAAAAAAAAATCCTAACGGGTTTAAGCGTTTCACAAACTGCTCAAAATGATATAGCGCCCCCCTTTGGCCAATTGGGGTAAGATTGGTTTTAGTGATATTTGGACTAACACTCTACATCTTTGCCAAATGCCATGAACATGTTACTTTGCATGTATGATTTAGAGGCAGAAGAATAATTTGCATAAAACTGCAATATTCATTGAATTTATTTAAAAAAGCATGTTTCAATTTTAAAGAAATCCGATCTGACAGATCTTTAGATATCGGTCCAAAGTTCACGTAAAAAAAGTTTTGTGCACGTGGAGCGAAAATTCCAGAATAAAAGCGGGTTTACGCGTTTTACAAACTGCTCAAAATGGCGGAAAATCGAAGGGCGGAGCTTACTTAACAACGACACAGATGTCTTCCGCTCGAGTCAAAGCACGCGTGTAACAAGTTGCATGTCTTCAAACGAAACGAGTCATGACTTATGCCCGTTTGAAGTTTGAATTTTCAAATGCTTCGTATAGCGCCCCCCTTTGGCCGATTGGAATAAAATTGGTTTCAGTGATACTTTGACTAACCCTCCACATCTTTGCCAAATGCCATGAACGTGTAACTTTGCATGTATGATTTAGAGGCCGAAGAATAATTTGCATAAAACCGCAATATTGATTGAATTATTAAAAAAATATATTTCACTTTAAAAGAAATCCGACCAGACAGTTTGACCATATTGGTCCAAAGTTCATGTGAAAAAAGTTTCGTGTGCGTAACGAAAAAAACCCAGGAGGAGATAGATTTTTACTGTTTTTCATATTATTCCGAATTGTGGGAGACCTAAAGGTCAGAGGTCAAAAGTTAGAGGGTAAAAGTTGTTCGGCATGAGGAGACGCATAAGTGTATACAGGTTTCATGCCTGTACCTCAAACACAGCATGAGCTATACCTGTTCAAAGTTCGCACTTTCGAAGGCTTCCTACAGCGCCACCATTTGTCCGATTGCTATAGAAAATAATAGCACACAGACACTTCGCCACTGTAAACTGAACACATTGATGTTTTTATTTTCATTTTCTCACTAAGTATGTAGGAGTAGAAAGGAACCGAAGTTTTGAGGAGAACTTGCTCTAGTATATAAACTAGAAAATGTGCAATTTGTGAAATTGCGAGTGTGGTTGCCGCCCCGCCCCGGCGCGAGCGGCGGGTGACGCGCCTCCCCGAGAACTTTTGTGTTTCGTTTTGAGAGGGTCGTCCACCCTGAAAAACACATTTTGGCCTGAAACGGTTATGTTTTTCGCATTTGTGGCGCCCCCTAAGGGTCGAAGTGGAAATGCTTTTGGGGATTTGTTGATTATCCCACCCGCAATTTGTGGTTAAAATTTGGTGTTGACTGGATGTTTCGTTTGTGATTTATGGCTATCTTTGGCAAAACGGGCCCCTCCCGCTAACTTTGGAAGCCTGTTCCGGACGAACGGTATGGACTATCGAACTATCGCTTGAATATGTTCATTGCATGTGTCCAGAGATCATGTGTACTGATTTTTGTGACATTTGGAGAAAATATGTAGGAAAAGGAGCAAAAAGTGTGTTTTGAAGAAATTTCAAAATGGCGGAAAATCTATCCTGACGCAAATGGGCGTGGCCTATATGAGGAGATGCGTCATGACCCAAGGAATCCAGGGAAAAAGGAATTTTAATTTTCCGACCTACGGTTCAAGAGTTACAGGCCGAAACGTAAAGTGGACTGTTATAGCGCCACCATGAGGCCAACTGACGAAATTATTTTTTATTTAATCCTTGATATCATTATAAATCTCCTCACCAAGTTTTGAAACTGTAGCCCCTATGGTTTGCGAGAAAATAAATATTGAATGTGAGTTTTTGCGATTCCCATTATAAGTCAATGGGGAAAATTAATTCACTAATAAATTAATAACAATTAAACGATACAACTTTTCTCTTAGCGAAATAATAGCACACGATTCCCGATGAAGCCAGTCGATTTGACATATGGCGCGAGTGTGTGGCGCAAAAACTCTGGGCGGTGAAACGCGCCGAAAAAAGTCTTATCTAGAAGAAGAATAAAGTTTCCCTAGGACTATAGTGTGTTGCCCTGTAAGGGCAACCACACTAATAATGACAATATCTAAAGTGTGCTCGCCTTATAGGCGAGCCCACAATAATGACACTATCTAAAGTGTGCTCGCCTTACAGGCGAGCCCACAATAAGCTGTCCACCAGCATTCCCAGCCAGTACTTTACATAACTCCCAACCGACGGCACAGTACATGTCTTAATCCTCTAATGTAACATTGTTCTTGGCACTTTAGTACAAATGGGAAATCCCATAATGCTCTTCAGCTGAGAGGGCCAGTAGGTCTCTCTCCTGGGAGTGATATGGCACTAAAGCACTGCTACTGCTTGAAGCACTGATCTGAAATGGTGTGAAGTATGGTGTCAAGTACAGTATGGCTGTTAAGAGTTTCTTAATGATAGTCCATGGGCCACACAAGATGTCAGTATACGAAAGGTGGCAAAGGTTACCATGCATCTTTGAAAAGCTGTACCGGTATGTGTAGATTATATTTTGGTATGATAACCCTTTCTGAGACACAGCTAAATTGGTGTTATCAGCCACTAGATTCGGTGTCCCATCAACATTATACTATACAGGGGGAAAAAAACAAAAAATGTATCTTTAAGTAGCATATGAGGGGCCAAAATAGTTTTTTTTTCATGATTCTGAATCCATTGCAAGCATTTGTTTTGCACGAAAAACATTCCTTGGGTAAAAAACTTCCCTATGACTATGGTTTAGTGATGAAAAGTGAAGAGTCATCACTTTTCACACTTTTGTGGGGGGCCGTTTTAGCCCAAGGAATGTTTTTTGTGCTTGCAATGGATTCAGAATCATGAAAAAACCCTAGTTTGACCCCTCGTATGCTACTTAAAGCAGATTATTATTTAGCTTTTTTTTTCGTGTATAGTAAGGTTAATGGGACACACTGACTCTAGCGGCTGATAACACCAATTTAGCTGTGTCTCAGAAAGGGTTATCATACCAAAATATAATCTACAGATATAGAGCTTTTCAAAAATGCATGGTAACCTTGGCCACCTTTCGGATACCGACATCTTGTATGTCCCATGGACTATGATCAGACATCGGCTTGCTTGCCTCATTGCACAGTGTGAATAGAGCACATGTCCAGCTCAGTCACCAAGCAATTCTGCCAATTCCATGTGACTTGTTTCCATGTGAGAAAACAAGTGCAGTGGCCATACAGTATAATCCCATGTAGCCTGTAGATTGCAGCATTGGAACTACAGTATGTCCTTTAGGAGAGCACAGAGGGAGTTCCTCCCTGCCTGCTTCAAGGCCCGCTGGTTATTTGGACAGCTGCAGATAGCTAGGCCTGCACTAAACTACACTCTAGGGGTTATAACAGATTAAGTAAATCACTTGCATTGGTTGTTGCGTAACAGACACCTAAGAAAGGATAATGCAACCTGCCCTCCAGGTTCATTTATCATTGAGGATTAGTGTTTTGTTGATGTAACATATATAATCCCTCTGGATGTTAATCAGAATAAGCTGTATTACTCTGTTTGTGGCCACTGGCACCGACCATAACCGCACACACACCACTGGACAAAAGCCACCAGGCACTGAGTGTGTCAACTTTGTTGTGCAATTCTGCTGAAAGAAGTCCTGCCAAGTCTCCCGGTGAGACACATCTGTGCCGAGTTGGATTTCCAATAAGGCACACCACAGGGACCAGTTGTCTTCCCTTTCTCTTAACTTCTCCCACTCAGAGGTGGAAAAAGACCTCGCATTGCTTACATAAGTAAAAGTATTGCATACTGCAGTGTTGAAATACTCCGTTAGGGTGCCCACACACCAACATACCTATGAGAGTGGAACCCACATTCCGCCAATGCATTTCAATGATAATGGAGCGGTTTCATGCCAGTAGAGGATTTCTGCAAAAAACGCTCCATTCTCATTGAAATGCATTGACGGATTCCACTCTAGGTATTTTGGTGTGGCTGCAGCCTTAGGGTGCCCTCACACCAAAATACCTAGAGTGGAATCCGCCAATGCATTTCAATGAGAATGGAGCGTTTTTTGCCAGTAGAGTATTTCTGCAAAAAACACTCCATTCTCATTGAAATGCATTGGCGGATTCCACTCTAGGTATTTTGGTGTGTGGGCACCCTTACAAGTAAAAGTCTGGAATTCAAAATGTACTTGAGTAAAAGTACGAAAGTATTGGCATCAAAATGTACTTAAAGTACCAAAAGTAAAAATACAAAATTTGAAAGTAGCAGATCTACAAGCTCACAACGCGTCGCATCGCGACGCGTTGTGAGCTTGTAGATCGGCTATTTGCAAATAGCCACGGTATAGGCTAAAGTGCATTAATGTATGCTTTATAATATAATCATTTATATCTGCAAAGTAACTAGTAACTTAAGTTTTCAAATAATTGCAGCGGAGTAAAAGTACAATATTTGGATCCGAGATGTAGTGGAGTAGAAGTAAAAGTACTGAAAACTGGAAATACTCAAGTAAAGTGCAAACACCTCAAAACTGTACTTAAGTACAATACTTAAGTAAATGTACTTAGTTACGTTACACCACTGAACCTCTCCCACTGACCAGGACCTGCATGGGAAAAACCAGCTGACTGAACCGAGCCCCGCCAGCCAACCTAAACACAACACAACACCCCGTGCTCGCTCCCTCCCTGCTCAAGGCAGCTTGAACTGGTTGAGAGACAACTATTCAGAAACACCGTTGTTGGATAGCTGCTGTGTGGTGCAGTTTGCTGGGACTTCTGAGTCAGATTTTCTCCCTGTTAATTATGGGCTTCCCTCTGCCACGGTTACCATGGGGATACAGTCAGGCCAATACATGAAAACAGAGAGAGAGAGAGAGAGAGAGAGAGAGAGAGAGAGAGAGGTGGGAAATGGAGGGAAATGAGCACTCAGTCTTGTGTTATTCATTAATCTAAAAATAGCCTTCTCAGGGATGGCTTAAATGTCACATTCTTAAACAGGGAGTGGCCTGGATAAGACACAACATCTTTTAACTCACACACCTTGAAAAGTATAAGCAGATAGTCGTCAAAACAAACGGTGGATGGTTCTCGGCTTCCCCCTGTAAAAGTGCAGACAGATGTGCTCAAGTGGGACATTCACAAGAATTGCTCTCTTGGGGCAATCCACTTAGCAGATAGGAGGTATGGCCACCTATTAGCAAGCAGACAGAAGCATGCGCTCACTAGCAATGAGCTCTCTTGTTCCTCAAATGTAAACCAAGCGCGGAAGGAATGTCTGGATGACATTCAGTTCAGCAATTGCTCCTCTACACACAGACACCGATAGAACCTGTCAGGGAACTAATGGTTATAGATTAATACTGGATGAGTGATATAACATGGGAACCATTTAATTTATGACCATGTGAATCGTTTATGACATTATATAATGACATACTGTAGCAGGACTCAAAACGTGACCATTTATAAAGCGTTACATGCATGCACACATACGAGCATGCACACACACACACACACACACACACACACACACACACACACACACACACACACACACACACACACACACACACACACACACACACACACACACACACGTGCAGACAGACACACTTTGCATGCTGTATCTTGTGATTTACTGTACGATAACGTGCGTAGGCCACATACTGAATGGAAACAACAATGACAGTCCTACAGGCTTTAGCTTGTAAAGTCCCCATGACTCAATATAGTCAGGGGATATTAATAAAACCTGGGAATAAATTCCTTACCAAACTATTTCTTCACCAATGTGTTCGTAAAGGTGTCTAGTAACATATCTAACAAAGATTGAAATTCAACATCCCTGGGAGAATCTTTGACAGCTAGGGTAATTCTGGGTCTCATTCACTTACTATACTGTAAGGGAAAAAATGGCTCCATTTCAAGCATTTGTTTTGCACGAAAATAATTCATTGGGTTAAAACAGCCCCAAAACAAAATGGTTTAGTGATGAGTCATCACTTTTCACAGTTGTATGCTTGCAATGGATTCATAATAATTAAAAACACCTTGTTAGACCCCTCACATGCTACTTAAAGCATATTCTTTGCAGCCGATTCCCTTGGGATGGGTCCGATTCCCTTGGGATGGGTCTGTTATCACCCCTGTCATGCCTTGGCCAAGGCTCAGTAGTCGGACTACTAACTACCAGGAGCTGGTAGATCCGTGTTATCGCCCATAGACTTGTCATTGCAATGCGCATGCGCCAACGCACGTTCACAGGAACAATGTACTGGTCGCTCCCTCAGTGAGAATCGAACCCGGGCCGTCGGTTTTACCAGTCCCCGACGCTACCGACTGAGCTAACCAGGAAGCTGGCGGACTTTTGTTTTTTTGCTTGGTTTTACACATGACTCGGTAACGGAACGCGACGCGGCGGGGAAAAATACTATGCCTAACCCTAAACCTAACCCTAACCCTAAACCCTAAACCCTAACCCTAACCCTAACCCTAACCTCAGTAAAACTATGGCTAAACCTAATGCTAAAAAAAGAATTCGGAGCAGCGCATCCATCTCCGTAGCGTCCTCAGTAAGAACGCATGGCTAGAATTCCCAACCCTGTAGTCTCGAATCCCAGCGTGACTTCTTTTTTCCCCTCGTGTGTTGGCGCATGCGCATTGCAATGACAGGACAAAGGCTGATATTAAGCTGATATTGGGACTACCCAGCTGCTGGTAGTTGGTAGTCTGACTACTGAGCCTTGGCTAAGGTATGACAATATTGATAACAGTCCCATCCCAAGGATATGATAACATGTGTATCAGGTGCAGCTTGGGAGTCATTGGAATTGGGAAACATGGCTCCTCCATACCTCCAAAACCTGATTGACCCCTACAACCCCACCCGTTCACTCAGATCAGCCAACACAGGGATACTGACAGAACCCTCCCTTAAAGGCCCAGGACAAAAATCCACTCGTCCTAGACAATTTGCCCTCCTGGCCCCCAAACTGTGGAATAAACTTCCTGTCGCACTTAGAACTACAGACTCACTCCCTAGCTTCCCTCAATGACCATACATGAAGCTAGATAGCATTTTTAGGTTTTAGATTAGGTGTGTGATACTGTATGTTATTGTTTTTCTAGATTGACATTCCTATACCTTGTTATATTGTTGTTGATGTATTGACATATTATCTTGCTTATTATATGTATTACCTGATTATTGTAAGTCACTTTGGATTAAAAGCGTCTGCTAAATGCCTAAATTGTAAATTGAAAATTGTTCACTGTGTTCCCGTTTCTACAAATATACCATAAAACCTAGGGCTGAAAGTCGAGTGTCCCTTATCACGACACCGGATTGACATTGTTGTGATAAAGGACTTAAATATAGTCTTTAGCTCTAGAGTATACTATTTTAACTCCACAAGTTAGCTATTTTTAACTTGGTTTACGATTACATTTAAAGGCAACAAGTGGTTTGTATAAATTTAGGATTACTTCTATACACAATCATGCACACACACTATACACCCATGCAGACACCACATAAACACACATACTGTACACACCCAGCACATCCACCCATACAGTGTACACACACATGCTCACACTCAGAGCACATGAAGCACTCCTAGCAGAGCCAAGCAGTTGCGAATGGCTATTCTAAAGCCCTCATCAATGATGCAACGTTCAAAACAGGCATTTATGAGAATGACAGGCTGTCATTACAGTACTTGATGCAACAATGATTTTCAGAACAAGCACTGAAAGTAATGGCAGCTATTACTAGCCAACTCCTATTAAAAAAAACATAACCCATTTACCTATATATTCTAGTACATTACATTATTAGTGCGTCACAAATCACAATTCATTGAACCCCTTTAATTGCATTTGTAAGGCAATATAAATTCAAAGTAAAACATGTTTGCCAACGAAAGGCGTGTACTAGGGCATTAACTCAACTCGACTCAGTAAAAAGTTGAGTTGAAGAAGACTTTATCGTTTGATGACGTCATCACATCACACACGACCCCCCAATTATTTTGGAGGGTCCCCAGATGATTGAACTTAATGTGCAACATTGTTTTCTCACTCAGCTGTAAACAAACCAACATAAAGTTTAAGTATAGAGGGTATCTTCACATTTCTAAAGTGCCAATTTAAGGACTTTTTAATACCTCTAAAATGACAAATTAAACATTGTCCAAATTGTCAAATATATAGAGGCAGAAATGTAGGCAGAAATTGCGTTGCGAGGCGTTGTGAGCATGTAGATCAGCTATTTTCACAATAGGACCATGTTATACCAAATGTAATGTAGCACTGTAATATTGGATCATTCCGTCCTTGACAATAAGCAATCCTACTGTTTGAATGCTGTACACATGGAGCAAAAATAATGATAGAAAAAAATTATGTTTTTTTTTTCAACTTCGACTTTCTCTGGTGGGAGTCGACTTGTGTAATAATGAAGTCGATTCAGTCGACTTGTCGACTTTTTCGTTAATGCCCTAGCGCAGGGTTGGGCCACTATATTTCCACAATCACTCCAGAGGGCCACATTGCATATACTGTCGGGCAGTATTTTATTTTTAAATTATTTTCATAATAATGTCACACAAAAGTAGCAAAAATAGCCGATATACAAGCTCAAAACGTTTGAGCTTGTATATCGGCTTTTTAAATTGGAATCCTGATTTTGTATTTTTTTTAATTATGAAAACCATTGTTTTTAATTTAATTTCAAATGCATTTAGTTATACTTTGAACTTAAATACAAATGCATGGACATAAAAAAAAGACAATACAATTTAAAACTAGTCATTAAGCTACTAATAGACTGAAGTAATTTAAGCGGGTCATGTTTGCATGTTTGGAATTGTAACAACTGAAATCAATAATAATCGGTATTCCAATATTAACCAGCTGAGGGCCGCATTAAGTGAAGGTGGGGGCCGCATGTGGCCCCCGGGCCGCCAGTTGCCCATGTATGCTGCCTAGCGTGTGTACTGGTATAACATGAGAAACAGACAGCATTCATTTGGCCAGATTGCACTACTACGGCAGGATTTAGGGTGCACTTAATTCATTCTATCTCCAGATACAGTCAGACATGCTGGCTAAAACTTGAAAGAGAGCTGTATTGGAATAATGACCCAAAGACCGGCTGACACGGTCTGTTGACCCACATCCAAAAGCCTCCTGAAGCTTCAATGTTATTAACTCAGACTCAACAACTGAGGCTTCAGTGTCACTGACACTAGGGAGTGTTTACGTACCGTACATTTGCACACAGTACATTAGCTGGTGTGTGTGCGTGCGTGTGTGTGCGTGCGCACGTTTGTGTGTGCCTGCGTGTGTGTGTGCGTGCCTGCAGTGGCGTCAGTTCAGCAAAAGCCAGGGTATGGCAAGTTTCTACGATTTCTTGGGCTAGATATATGGCAGCCTGGAACGGTTGTTCAAGTGCAGCTAAACTTGGCATGTTAGTAAACGTGCCACAATTAACAATAATGCATTTCACCTGTGCAGCTGACCTGCAGAACCTGGGAATACAGTATATACCATTCTGTCAAGATGGAGAGAATACAATTGTGGAGAATATAATTATAATACCTTGTTTAAAAAAGTGACCATTTTGTTAAATTTTGCATTAGTAGTTATTTTACTGTAATTTAATAACATAATAACCAGCAAAGATAGACAAAGAGACATTCATGGATATATTTAAAAGTAACTTTTATTTTTCCCCCAGGGTATGGCAGCTGCATACCCCTGCCATACCCAATTGACGCCCCTGCGTGCCTGTGTACAGTGTGTATGTTTTTAGAAAGAAAAAAAAAATGTTTTTCAAGCTAGCCATATAGGCTATAACAGAAGCAAAGATTATAATGCAACATTGCAACATTGTCACTCCAAGATATGCTCTAATGCACAATGGACTTATATCTAATAACTCTACCTTCTTGTGGGCAGATATAGCATGGTAAAACGACACTTATCTGATAAGAATAAGACACTGATAACATACTGCACAGAGTATGTACTACATACAATAATACCTTACATAATGGGACGATAGCGTGTCACTAGGTGAGTAGACCATAACCCACATACACAGCTCCCACAGAGCAGAACGGCAGACTGTTCCAATAAGAAACGCATACGTACTCCTTCAATGTCTGGCTTACATATCATTGGTTATGCAACATAGGCACGCTTGACTGAGAGC
This sequence comes from Nannobrachium achirus, assembly GCF_963921795.1. Classification (NCBI taxonomy): domain Eukaryota; kingdom Metazoa; phylum Chordata; class Actinopteri; order Myctophiformes; family Myctophidae; genus Nannobrachium; species Nannobrachium achirus. The sequence goes on from NC_137824.1 coordinate 849,462, forward strand.
TGGGCCTTCCACAGGTTGTTACACGTGTGTGGCAAGTCTGTCATTCAGTCTGCCTGTCTGTCTGTCTGTCTGTCTGCAAACACAGGGGAGTGTAAATAAGGAGGGGCTCATGTCTGGCACTAAACACACGATAAGATTACAGGGGTCAGGTGAGAGGAAAAACATGTAATTAGGTAACGATAGCTAAACAGACAGGTGGATAGATAAAGCTGATAGCCTGGGCAGGCAGGCAGGCAGGCAGGCAGGCAGGCAGGCTTGAGGAATGCCTCAGCCACACTACCAAAGTATATCTGTCTCTGTCTTTCTCTCTCTCTCTCTCTCTCTCTCGCTATATATATATATATATATATATTTATATATAGGGTGCAACGGTTTACAAAATTCACTGGGTCGGTTCGGTTCGATATTTTGGTGACACGGTTCGATACTTTTTGATACAAAAAATAAACAGAAATGTCCTTGATTTATAAATGTATATTTATAACTACGTATTTTTTTGTTTTAACTTTGAACAATACAGTACCCAACCTCTAGGGTAGTGGTTCTCTAAGTGGGCTCTGCGGACCCCTAGGGGTCCTTGAGGGGGTTGCATGTGGAATGTGGATGTGGAGGTATTGTATTGTTCGGTACAGGGTCATTCGGTTCGGTACACCCTCGAATTGAACAGTTATATATATATATATATATATATATATATACACACACACAGTACTGTATATACTGTGTATATATATATATATATATATATATATATATCGTCATTGTCGGGTGGAAACCTTATTATGTCCATTAAACCTTCCTTTTTTTGTTATTATTTTATAAACGATTTAAAATAGTGAAAATAGCCTATCTACAAGCACACAACACCTCACATCGCAAGGCGTTGTGTGCTTGTAGCACAGCAATGGGACTCCCCTGCTGCCGGTTCTGGTTCTAATCTCATCTCTGGCCCAGGTTAACAGAAGCTGATAGAGGCGGTGTAACATGCACCTCTGGAGACAAGGTTGTAATTACACCCAGGGGCGTCACAAGGGGGGGAAAAGTGGGACTGAGTTACTAGGGCCCAAGGTGGAGGGGCCTTCATTATTTCATAGTTTAGCTATTGAAAAATAGCAGATATACAAGCACGCTAGAAATCTACAAGCAGATATGCAAGCTTGTAGCTCCGCTATTTTTGAAAAGTCGTGAAAATGTGTGCAAATCTTTGAATATACTGGTACCTAGCGACCGTGACTACATATCATTTTGGGGGTCCTTCACATGAAAAGGTTTGAGCACCACTGATATAGAAACATAGGTTTAAAAAAAAAAAAAAATCAAAGACTTGCACCGATTTTTTTCAAAAATAGCAGATCTACAAGCTTGCAGTGTGGCACTTGGTGCTGCGCAGTGAGCTTGTACATGTAGGCCTACCGTATATATCTGCTATGTTTCAACAGTTAAAGCACAAAATAACGCGTAATGATGCGTTCCCAGTCTAAATGGGTTAAACCCCCTCCCCCTATGAAGAACATTCATGGGGGGGGCCCGCAGTGAATCCTTGTACCCAGGGCCCAGAATTTGGTGTGACACCCCTGATTACACCAGTGTCTCAGGGCTGGCTACACTGTACACCATATGGCCTTGCATTAAAGTTAAACTGCCACCCTCCATGCCTACATCACACACACACTCTGTCAGAGCAGTGGCGTCAGTTCAGCAAAAGCTAGGGTATGGCAAAGATGGGAGTCCTCATGGAAAAGAGGCATTACATTTTGTATAACACAGTTCTATTGTGAACATAGCAGATCTACATGCTCACAACGCCTCGCGCTGCATACCCCTGCCATACCCAATTGACGCCCCTGCCGCGAAGAGTGGACACATTTTGGCAGGACTAAACATGGGTTCAGCGTTCAGGCCCTGTATATATTGCAGCCTTCACTGCAGCAGTAATAGGGTATGGCATGCTAACCTATCTGTATAAAGCGCCATTTTCCCCGGTCACGTCTCATTTTGTTTTAAGTACTATTATTCATGTGGTGGTCAGCCAACCCTGTAGTAAGCTGTCAGTGCTGGGGAATGTATGGCGTCCCATCTGGCACTGTTTATTCTGTTCTGCATAGGCGACTGTCTTGTTTGAGTATGTTGTGTGTATGTCAAGGGGTGGGTTACTCACAGGTGGTAACTCCTGTGTAATAATGGGATTGGGAATTGCATTTCCACATGCACTGTTGAGGTTTATTAGCGTTTTGCGATTGCTTTGAAGTGTATTCATGTGTGAGCCTTGTCGCGGTGGATGACTGCGTCGCCTTTGGTTTGCTAGAGGTATAGGCCTAACATAATATGACATTCTGGTTGCACACCTTGGCTATGTTATGCCGTCATCAAAATCTTAAAATGTCACTCTGCATTAACCACCCTAACCCTATAAGCCGTATTAGTCCCTATAATTTTCAGATATGCAAAAAACTGTACAATGTATTCCCACAGAAAACTTAATTCGCGGAGCATTGTGAGCATTGTGAGCATTGTGAGCTTGTAGATCGGCCATTTTCAAATGGCCGAAATGTATATAGAATTGAAGTGGTTAATGTATGTTTTATAATACTAATCAAGATCTACAGTACAAAGTAACTAGTAACTAAAAGTTTCAAATAATTGTAGTGGAGTAAAAGTACAATATAGACGGGTTTCTTGTTTACAAACATTGAGACTAAATGCACAGCTGACTGTATCATGTAATCAATTCCGTCCAATCCCCAAACCTGTTGTTTTGGGGAGCGCTGGTTTCATTGGTTCATTTTGGTACGGACCCTGCGCACGCATCTAGTTTTATCAGTGTAACGTGGACCAGAAACCCGTCTATTTGCCTCTGAGATGTAGTGTAGAAAACTACAAAAAAATGGAAATACTCCAGCTAAGTTAAATTACCTTGTACCTTGTAAGAATAAAACACAGTGGACCAACTCCAGCAAACAATGCAATGCAATGCAACGCTGGTTTTTCCCCACACTGTGTTTTGTTCAAGTTCAGACCATCTACTGTACCAGGGATTTTATAGCACTTTGTGCTTCCGTAGGTTGACAAGCTTTATTGAGATGATGATTTCCTTTTGCCAGAAGCACTTGACACCTGCCCACACAGCCAAAACTACCAGTAACTAGTGTACTGACCATGGTATTACTGGGTTTAACTGACCAGCAAACTGGCCTGACCTGAACCCCACAGAGAATCTGTGTTGTGTTGTCAAGAGGAAGATGAGAGACACCAGATTCAACCACACAGATGAGCTTAAGGCCTCTATCAAAGCAAACCTGGGCTTCCATAACAACCTAAGCAGTACCACAGGCTGATCACCTTCATGCCACGCCCCATCGATGAAGACATTTGTTCAAAAGTATTCCATTCCAATCCAAGTACTGAGTGCATAATGAATAAAGGGTATGTTAATATACATACCCTTTCAGAAGTTTGACGTTTCTGTATTATAAATCCTTCTTTTGAGTGGTCGTGTGGAATATTCTAATATTTTGAGATATGGATTTTTGTTTTTCATGATCTGTATGCCATAAAAATCTAAATTAAAACAAAAAAAAAACATTTAAATATTTCACTGCATGCACAATGAATCTAAAATACAGTATATCTCTGCTGTCGGGCCGAAACCTCCCAACTCCAAAATGTTCATTTTCGGGAAAATGAGCTCAAGTGGAGTTAGGAGGTTTGGACCGAAGGGCTTTTTACTACTTTTCATTGGTTCAATATTATTTGAACCAACACACAGACGTAAAGGGTGTTCAATAGCCCTGATTTATGCCAAAAAATAGGTTTTGTCCAGACAGTGACGAAAGTTTAAACAAATAATTATATTACATAAGAAAATTAACGTTTACACAAAATAACTTTTTTAGATGGATCTTTATATGACTATACAGTATGTTTGTTGCCAAGGAGACTGATGAACAACATCTATAATGACATAATATTGGACATCATTGCATCAGCTCTGTCTGTGTGTGCTTCTAGTAGTGGAGCAGGCTACGCTCACTCTGACTGTTACCCATATCAACAACAACAGTATAGCCTGCACCCTAGCAACTGTGTGTATGACACGGTCGGAGTGCGTCCTTTATGGAAATCTAAGATGAACACATGACTACTGTTTTTAGTTTGTTTATTTTTCCGTCATATCAATAAGAAAAAAAAAATGTATTTTTTCTGCGGACAAGATTAGAATTAACGAAAAAGTCGACAAGTCGACTGAGTCGATTTCATTACACAAGTCGACTCCTACCAGAGAAAGTTGAAAAAAAAAATACTTTGTATTTTTTTCTATACATTACATTTGGTATAACATGGTTCTATTGTGAAAATAGCAGATCTACATGCTCACAACGCCTCGCGATGCGAGGCGTTTTGAGCATGTAGATCAGCTATTTTCACAATTTCTGCCTCTATATATTTGACAATTTGGACAATGTTTAATTTGTCATTTTAGAGGTATTAAAAAGTCCTTAAATTGGCACTTTAGAAAAGTGAAGTTACCCTCTATACACTTAAACTTGTTTTTTTTTTTACAGTTGAGTGAGAAAACAATGTTGAACATTAAGTTAATCATCTGGGGACCCCCCAAAATAATTGGGGGGACGTGTGTGATGTGATGTCATCAAACGATCAAGTCGACTTCAACTCAACTTTGCCCTAATCCAAGATTCAAGCTTTGTCATGGTGGGAACAAGACTAGAAAGTGCTTACAGTTTATATCAGCTCTGCATCCTGCCACTCTGTTCTCACTATTCTTTACCTCTTGCACTTATCTTTCTCCCACAACTCCACCCTACCCTGCACTGCTTCCCTCTCTCCCGCCCCGTCACAACCATTCAGTTTAGGGGTGTAACGATACATTTTGATAGCGATACGATACGCATCACGATACATGGTTGACGATACGATACATGGACGATATTGGTGCATTCATGGCGATACGATACGATTCGATTCAATGATTTAAAATCAATATAGTAACTATTTAGCACAGAAAGTAAATCTGTGTAAAACATGTCAAAAATCTATTAGCCTATTATGGATATAAATAAGTAAACGCTCTGATTCTCTAGCAAATACATGGACATATTATTTCAACACAAATGGACAAACTCGCACCTTGACATGAACACAGAGATTACACACATTTATCTATAGAACAAGAGTAGCTATATGGAATGGAAAGGTAATCAGACCCCTCTTTTTCATTTTCTCTCTTAAAATTGAACTAAATACAAGGCACAAATGTTGAGTTTTCATACAATCGATTATTTTCATTGCAAAACGATTCGATACCGATTATCTGCATTTTAAAACGATACGATACAAAGCCAAAACGGTACAATATTTTGCTTTTGCAAACGATATAATAGATCATTGCGTTACACCCCTAATTCAGTTCCCCTGTTGACCACTCCACCCTCCGCCACCTCTCTCGTTTCTCTGACACGCTGGCTTACTTTCAAGTCAATCCCTTCATTTGACTTTTGGTGAAACGAAAATGTAACCACCATTTGCAACTTTTTTATCCTTTTCATCTGATTCCAATTCTGTCTCACCCACTAAACTTTTTCACAGCAAGGGTTCATATTTTAGATAGTCATCAGAGAAAAGAAAATATGAGTGTTAAAATGTTTTCATTTACTTATTTCTATTGTTTTAGTGATTTTAACAATTTTGATTTGCATGCATGCCCCCAGGTTGGGGACATGCATGCAAGCAAGTGGCTAAATATCTATTTTTAGACATAACAAGCCCATTCCCAAGATCCAACGCAATCTTTCATGGGCAGATGTGACTTATGGGGGCTGGTGTGGTAACAAAGAAATTGCCGGCTTATTGTGTCTAAAAAGACATATTTAGCCACTTGTACGCATGCCCCCACCCACTGAAATCAAAATAATAAAATCGCTAATACAGTAGAAATCAGTAAATTAAAACATTTTAACGCTCATCTTTTCTTTTCTCTAATTACAATCTAAAATATGAACCCTTGTTGTAAAAAAAATAAAGTTGTCCTTGAAATACTGCGGTCAATGTCACTGCCATGCCAGTGAGGAGAGTGTAATGTGTGTGTAGGTTCACACTATCTAATTCCCCTCCCCAGGCAGACCAACTTTACTAGACCAAACAGTTGGAGCTGCCCTGCCCACAAGCACAGCCTTGATTGTTTAAGTGTCCGGGCCAAGCCCGTAACACTGTTGCCGGGAACCGTATCCACCGGGCCTTTGTGATGGTGGGTGGCTTTACCGCTATGCCACCCGGATGCCCCACCACCATTTTACAATATACAGCTTTAGTGCTAAACAAGACGCAACAGTTGGTTGAATAAACACTCACACTCACTAACTGAAGGTAACACATTTTAGCTCATGATGCTTATCATTGCCTAGATCAGGGGTCTTCAACAGGGGGTCCGGGACCCTTGGGGGGTCCTCAGAGTTACTACAGGAGGTCCTCCAAATCTTTTTATATAAACACTTGAACCCTAGCGTCCATATTCTGAGAACTTTAGCCAAAAATAGATCGGCTATTTTCGGTAAAGAGCTTTGGTGTACTGATGATTGTGCTGTCAAACAATGAAACTATGGAATCTCTGAAAAGGTTGTGGGGGTCCCTGCTTCATCTCTCTCTCTCAACTAAGGGGTCCTTGGCCTGAAAACCAACAATGAACAAATGAAGGACTTTCTTGTTAAACTTAACCGTAAGTGAGAGTCTAGACCAGTGGTTCTCAGCCTGTGGGTCGGGGTCCCCAAATTATTTTCGGGGGTCCCCAGATGATTAACTTGATGTGCAACTTTGTTTTCTCAATCAACAGTAAACAAATCAGCGTGAAGTTTAAGTGTATAGGGGTATCTGCACATCTACTATTTTCACAACAGAACCATGTTATACAAAAAAAAAATGTAACGCCTCAACTCTTAGTGCTCGTCAGGGTGGGGGGTCTCAAGTTCAAATATGATTATTTTGGGGGTCACAGCCTGAAAAGGTTGAGAACCACTGGTCTAGACAACTGATTCTATGCTCCTGTTTACACACATAAAACACTGAAAGCACAACTACGTGAATGAAGCTTATTGATATACACAAGGAGGTGAGAAAAATGGTTGGAACAGCATTTCCCTGGGAAGGTTAACGTTTTTCATGGGGTTCCCTGTAACCCCTCCATTTTACTTATACTTTTTGGTTGCATTTAGATTTAGGTTTTGTCTCAATACTGTGTCCTAGTCTCTCCTGACTAAAACACCTGCACATCGCTGGCCATGGGTTACTCGAAATTCATGAAATTCATGACACTTATCAGTTGGATTTGTTTTTAAAACAGGGGTCTTTAACGTTTTCAGGCCAAGGACCCCTTAGTTAGAGGAAGCAGAGACCCCCACAACCTTATCATAGATTCAATATAGTTTCATTGTTTGAATGAAACACAATCGTCAGTGCATTTTGGATCCATGTCAATTTGTGTTTTCAGATATTTAACCACTTGAACCGTCATAAACTTGACTTTTCACTCTGTACTTAGTCTGCTCTTTTTCCCCTATACACCAAAGCTCTTTGCTGAAAATCTGTTATTTTTGGCTAACGTTCTCAGAATATGGACGCTAGGGTTCAAGTGGTTATTATAAAAAAAGAGAAAATTCTATCACTAAAAGATTTGGAGGACCCCCTGTAGTAACTCTGAGCACCCCCTAAGGGTCCCGGACCCCCTGTCGGAGACCCATGTTTTAAAACATCACAAAAATGTTTCATGTTATACTCGGTCACCCTTTGTTTATCCCATGGCCTCTCAATCGCTCCCACTCCCTCGTTATCTCTCTCCTCTTCCCTCTCTTAAACCACAGCACGTTTTGCCAAAGCACTTCACTAATCTCCTCTACCTGCCAAACAGCTTAATAGTAGGCCTTTTCTGTTTAGGTAAGAGGCAGAAAGAAGCCTGCTACTCAAGGTCACCTCCGTCAGCTGTCACTACGTCGGTCTAGCAAACACAATTAGGTCATTGCTTACATCTGAGAAGGTCAAATCCTTAGTGAGACAGTTGTGTTTAATATGACAGCTTAAGGACCCCCTTTCATCCTCTCCTGTCAGCACGGTGTTAGCGAGAGGGGGACGGATGAAAGATAATAGAAGGGAATCAAAGGATTTCCCAGAGCTGTTAGCTACTGGAATATCTGAGATGTTTTTAGAATATGCATTGCATGGCACGTGTGTCCGGCGTGCTGGACAGTGGACACACGTTAGAGGTGGAAAAAGTACTCACATGTTGTACTTAAAGGGGCACTCCACCACTTTTCAACCTATGTTCACTCAAAAATAGCTTTTCTTTTTTTTTTTTTCTCAGAGGAGGGCTGTGGGCTGGTCAGAAACCCATAGTCTTGTGACATCATCGATTACCAATCCAGCTTATAGAAACTGCAGGCTTTCTATTCCTGAAAAGTTGCAATTTTAAAGTGGAAGCCATTGTTCTCGCGATATTAAAAATCTAAATATTTTTTTCAAAAATATTGATTAAAATTTTTTTTTGGAAAATGATGATGTCACAAGACTATGGATTCTGAACTTCCCACAGCTCTCCTAGGAGACTTGGACTGAGTAGAAAAAAATTGTGATATTTTATCATGAACATTAGTGAGGACCTATTATATGAAGACAGGTTGAAAAGTGGTGAACTACTCCTTTAAGTAAAAGTATCAATACTGCACTATAGAAGTACTCCATTACAAGTAAAAGTCCAGAATTCCAGAAATGAAAGTATTGTCATCAAAATGTATTTAAAGTACCAAAAGTACAAACTGTTTGAAAATAGAACATCTACAAGCTCACAACGCGTCGCATCGCAACACGTTGTGAGCTTGTAGATCGGCTATTTTCAGACAGCCTATAGGTCTGTCATAGGGCTAAAGTGGCTTATAATATTATAATTTATATCTGCAAAGTAACTAGTAACTAAAGTTTTCAAATAATTGTAGTGGAGTAAAAGTACAATACCTGGATCAAGATGTAGAAGAGTAGAAGTAAAAAAAATGGAAATACTCAAGTAAAGTACAGATACTTCAAAAGTGTACTTAAGTACAGTGGTTAAAACGGCACGTGTATGTGCGCCCTGTAAAAAGCAGGCGATATGACATTTTTCGTCATATATCAGGACTCCTTGCAGCTCGACAGAAAAAGACAGCATTTCGTTACTTTTGCGAGAAAGATGTACTAAGGCAGTTATAATATAACCAAGTGTGTCACATGCTTTCGGCGTATAGAGGGTATGCGCATGCATAAAGTGGCAAATCGAGTGGCAAAGTGAGTGGCAAAGTGAGTTTAACGTCGTTTAATGCAATCAGATGGGACTTTCCTGTTTGGATGAATGGCTGTCAAGGCCAGAAAGTAGTTTTTTTTTGCCACTCCGTTCCTGCTTAACTTCTGGGTTTGATGATGATGTCATGCGCATGCCCTCTATTGCCAATGTTTTTGTTTCAAAGACAGAGTGAGAAAGAGTGCGAGAATGTGTGTGTGTGTGTGTGTGTGTGTGTGTGTGTGTGTGTGTGTGTGTGTGTGTGTGTGTGTGTGTGTGTGTGTGTGTGTGTGTGTGTGTGTGCGCGTGTGCGTGCAAGCGCATGTGTGCGCGTGCATGTGCGTGCGTGCGTGTGTGTGTGTGTGTGTGTGTGTGTGTGTGTGTGTGTGTGTGTGTGTGTGTGTGTGTGTGTGTGTGTGTGTGTGTGTGAGAGAGCTCTCATATGTTTTAAGATCATAGGCTCTTTCAGGACCTTAGCCAAACAAGACAACATTTGTTTAACAAGCCTCTTCCTGCAGACGGCCAGGGAAGACGAAACCATCTCCCAACCTTTTTATCCAATGAGAAAACAGATGATATGATGTCAACCCAAATGACCTCAGCAGCTTTTTTTGGTCTGCTTCCTGTTTACCTCCTCCTCCCGATCGCTGCGCGCCAGTCGGAAAACACCTTGAGCAGTGGCAGCAGGACCCCCTTGAGAGGCAGGGGCTTCACAATTGGGGGGGTGGGGGGGTGGGACTGAGTTACTAGGGCCCAAGGTGAAGGGAGGGCCCTTCATTATGTTATACTTTTATAGCTATTGAAAAATAGCATATATTCAAGCTCACAGCGAGCTTGAGCTTGAATATCTGATCTGAGCTTGAATATCTGATCTGCAATTTTTTTGAAAAGTCGTGAAAATGTGCACAAATCTTTGAATATATGTATTTTTTAAGCGAACATTTGTGACTCAAATTTTGCTTCTGGGGGGTCCCTGGAACGAAATATTTTGAGATGGGGGTCCGTGGCCAAATACATATCATTTTGGGGGTCCTTCACATGAAAAGGTTTGAGCACCACTGACATGGAAACATAGGCTTTTCTAAAAAACCATAGAAGGATTTAGAAGACATTTATAGAATCGTATCAAAAATATTCAAAGACTTGCGAAAAGGTTCACGATTTTTCAAAAATTGCAGATCTACAAGCTCGCAGCGTGGCACTCGGTGCCGCGCTGCGAGCTTGTATATCTGCTATTTTTCAATAGTGAAAGCACATGAAGATTCATGGGGGGCCCCGCAGTGAATCCTTGTACCCAGGGCCCAGGATTTGGCGCGACACCCCTGCCATTGAGAGGGAGAGCACACTGTAGTATGACATCGTCAGGCCTCTATTGTCACCAGACCCCTTAGAGGGCCTTAAAAGGACAAACACACACCGCCTGGCTCTGCTGAGCGTAGAGAGAATCAAAGGGGAGGGAGGGAGAGTGGGGGGAGTCTGAGTGCCAGACAGAGTAGCCCAATAATGGAACGTTGACAGAATGAGAGAGAGCTGCAGAAGCAGGCAGCAGGGGAAAACAACGTCATGCATGGTGGATTGGGAATCCCCCCCATCAGACTTCCCTACCCTACCCGGCCTGGCCTGAATCCCCAAGACCGGAAGACAGCCAGACGGTGTTACGCCGTAAACCTTCTTCAACCGCCCTCCCCCACTGCATGTACGCACGCACGCACGCATGTGTGGCGGAGAGAGTCGCAGCCCCAGCCTGAAGCCTCAAAAGTCTAGTATCTGCCCTTGCTCCATAGGGATATCCCTTTGGAGTAATGATTAAGATATTGGACTTTCACGCGGGAGACCCGGCTTCGAAGCTGGGTGGGGAGGTTCGGATCACCTCCGTTACACATGCACGTATGCAAGCAGGCGAACACACACACACACACACACACACACACACACACACACACACACACACACTCGGGATGGGACGATATGAAAATGTCATATCACGATTATTGTGACAAAAGAAATCGCGATTTACGATATTATCGCACAAATCAAAATCCATTATCCTTGGGCCGTACATTTGCCAGAAAATTGACGATCTACAAGCTTGTTGTGAGCTTGTAGATCGGCTATTTGTTGGCAAAGACATTTGATAGAGAGTGAAAAAAAGACTGTATCAAGTACTTATATTATAAATACCTTTTACCAATTATAGAGGGTTTAAGTGGTACCGGATATGCAGCTTGGCAAATATATTATAAGTACCTTTTACCAATTATAGAGGGTTTAAGTGGTACCGGATATGCAGCTTGGCAAATAAAAGGTGAATTGATCCCAGTGCATGATGGAGGACGATATCACGATAAATTAAATCTCCACAATGCGATTATCGTGAGTGTTTTTTATCACGATAAACGATAATATTGCGTATCGTCCCATCCCTAACACACACACACACACACAGCACAGCACAGCACAGCACATGCAGCATGGCCAATGGAAAAGTGCAAACTGTCCATTGTGCGTTTTGCAGACCTAAATTCAAGAATGGTTTTGCAAAGATCTGCCAGCAAGTTAGCGTGCTTCACACCACAATGTCTTATCAGTATTTGTTTCCGGCTCTCTTTTTTGGTGTTGTTTGGGCCACCGTTCCCATAGAGACACAGATCAGCTCCGTAAACAGTGCTCCGTAAAAGGGGAAGTGAAAGTCATTTAGCAAAACGATGTTCAGTCTGCAACTGCCACAGTAGATGTCGCAATACGCGTGGGAAGATCATTACAAAGGTCAAAACAATGATCATCATGCATTCAATATTATATTACTATTAGGCCTAGAATTATTGAATGCTTTAACCAGTGAAAAATAGCAGCTATACAAGCTCACAGCGCGGCACCGAGTGCCGCGCTGCAAGCTTGTAGATCTGCTATTTTTGAAAAAGTCGTGAAAATGTGTGCAAATCTTTAAATATATGTGTTTTCAAAGCGAACGTTTGTAACTCAAATTTTGCTTCTGGGTGGTCCCTGGAACTAGATATTTTGAGATGAGGGTCCGTGGCCATACATATCATTTTGGGGGTCCTTCACATGAAAAGGTTTGAGAACCACTGATATAGTAGTCTCTCAAGAACAGACTAACTGAGCTCCAGTTAAGTGAAAAGGACCTTTTCTTTGACGATGGCTGGCCAGATTGCTGACATGGAAACATAGGTTTTTCAAAAAATCTTAGAAGGATTCAAAAGACACTTATAGAATCGGGTCACAATTCTAATTTTCACGATTTTTCAAAAATAGCAGATCTACAATCTCGCAGCCGCGCTGTGAGCTTGTATATCTGCTATTTTTCAATAGTTAAAGCATTCAATAATTCTAGGCCTAAATGGGTTAATAACAACAATGTAGTTTCTTGCACGAGAAATACTCTCACGCCACAAGCCCCAAAAGTAACTTGTTTTTCTTTCTGGTGGGCAAAACCAGCGCACACAGCACAGTAGCGATGATGTCATCGTTTTCACAACCCCTCCCCAAGAAGAAAAATCAACGTTTACAGACTTCTACTGATTGACTGTTGCAGATGTCATACCACCCCTGGCGTCACAGAGGAACGCTTACATCGCAGCTTCTAAAGTGGGCACATTACGTTGTGGTGCATGTCTATATTTGGCGTTCAGGGGCGTCACAAGGGGGGGGTGGGGGAAAGTGGGACTGAGTTACTAGGGCCCAAGGTGGAGGGGCCCTAGTAACTTTAGCTATTGAAAAATAGCAGATATACAAGCTCACAGCGCGGCACCGAGTGCTGCGCTGCGAGCTTGTAGATCTGCTATTTTTGGAAAGTTGTGAAAATGTGTGCAAATCTTTGAATATATGTATTTTAAACAACCATTTGTAACTCAGATTTTGCTTCTGGGGGATCCCTGGAACTAGATCTTTTGAGATGGGGGTCCGTGGCCAAATACATATCATCTTGGGGGTCCTTGACATGAAAAAGTGTGAGCACCACTGACACGGAAACATAGGTTTCTTGCACACCTTTTCACGATTTAAAAAAAAAAAATAGCAGATCTACAAGCTCGCAGTGAGCTTGTGTATCTGCTATTTTTCAATAGTTAACATTCATGGGGGGGCCCGCAGTGAATCCTTGTACCCAGGGCCCATAATTTGGTGTGACACCCCTGTTGGCGTTGGAGTCACACCACTGGGTGTCAATGCTTGTGCAGTTGAGGCAGATGTTGTGGTAAAAGAGGTTCATTCATTTTTACACCCCCCCCATCCCCCCCCCACGCCCCAACCCCCTTTGCACAACCAAAATGACCCATTTCATAGTCACTCGAGGTGGGGGTGTGGAAGGAGAGCGAGCCAAGTTAAACACACTGGCCGGATTTCACTTCATGAAGTGGTTCTTTGAACTCCGTCCAACCTCCATATTTAGTTAATCCTGCTGCCTCATATATTTTACTTATTTACTGTAGTTAATGAACAGAATATCTCCTACACGTACAGTACAGATGACTAGATGAGTCAAAGATTGCTGGTATTAACCCTGAAGACCAGACTCTACAAATGCCTTCTAAATCAGTAGTTCTCACACAAGATTTTTCAAAAATGTAAAAAAAAAAAAAAGCCAGTTTGCAAGCTCGCAGAGCAGCACGATGTGACGCGCTGTGAACTTGTACGCCTGCTATTTTTTTAATAGTCAATGCAAAAATCTAAAAATAAACAAATGCGTTACCGTTTTTTATGGGTTAAAACCAGTGTTGATTTCGTCGACTAAAACTATGACGAAAAATGTTTGTCGACTACGTTTTTTTCACTGACGAAAATGAATTAAAACTAAGCTGTGGTGACTAAAACTAAGACTATAAATATATTGACAATTTCGTCAACAAAATAAAAACTAGACTAAAATGTTAGGGAGGGACTAGTGGAGAATAGAGTAATTTTATGTTTGGTTGCTCTCAGGTGTTGCGCGCTGAAAAAAATAGCCACGTCGCGCTGCGACGCGTTGTGAGCTTGTAGATCACAACGCGGGGGCCTGCACAAAATACATCTGATGATATTTAGTCGACTAAAATCAGACTAAAACTAAAACTTTTCAGGAGACTAGATTATGACTAAAACTAAAAGACATTTTATTCAAAAGACTATGACTAAAACTAATTCCAAATGTGCTGTCAAAAACAACACTGGTTAAAACCTGACTGTTTGCACACAGGACATTTTCTCAAGTTGGTGCTGTATAGATTTCCATCTACAGCACTGTAAATGTTTGTGTTCCTTTAGGGAGGGAAGAGGGACCCATTATTAGCCCAAGAAGGGGGACAGGGGCCGTGTAATTCCTTTTTCCAGAGATATGACCTCACCTCGAGGCCCTGGTTCGGCCTCTCATCCCTGTCTTTTCCACCGTAGTATCTGACTCAGTCGGTTCTCACGCGCAGGCGCTGCTATTTTAAGCAATCGTTTCCATCATTCCACCAGCAGGTAAACATAGCTGTGGATTTTACAGTGGAACAGAAACAATTATGGAAATACCCTGATGTTTTGAGGTAAAATGTCATATATATGTTGTTGAGCGGCATTATAAAAAAAAGAAAAAAGAAAAAGAAAAAAAAAACATAAAAACACAGCCAGCATTCAAATGGTTCAGAGCATCGCAGCGGAAGTGGTTTACTGGTGCCACTTAAAAATCGTCATTCATTTTCCCTAAAGAATTTTACAAAAATATTTATAACAATTATGTTAAGCATAGAACCAAGCCATCCAGGATTGCAGTGAATCAAGACCATACAACCTTTGTTTCTACGAAAAGAACCTTTTGAAAATCGCTAAAAATGTTGTATATCAAATAATTTAATATTAAAATATATTTTCACATAGGATCAAAGGTTTTATGGTCATGATTCACTGCCATCCTGGATGGCTTGGTTCTAGGCTTAAGATAATTGTTATAAATATTTTTGTAAAAGTCTATGGAGAAAATGAATGACGATTTTTAAGTGGCACCAGTAAACCACTTCCGCTGCGATGCTCTATAGTGTCACCAGGATTTGCTACTGCAGGGTGTTAGAAGTGACCTCGGGTCACCAGCTTGGACTGATGAATGGGTCCTGTTATCTGGACCCAGTGTCTGGGATGCCCCTCATGTCTTTGTTGGCTTATTACACGCTCTTATCCCATTGTCTGAATAGAACCAATGCTAATTGTATCCAAAGAGCCATATTATAATCCATCTGACTGCATCTCTTTAGGCCAGGGGTAAACAACCTTCTTGAAGTGAAGTGCCATGTTTTCATTTTCTAGATACAAAGTGTGCCATGTCAACGTACATTTTAATGACACACCAACCACAGTTCTGACATATTTTGATTGTCAGGACATTGTTAAAATCATTAGACTCATTAGACTTAAATCTGAAGGATGTAATTAGCTGTAAATTAGTTGATTAGTTGAAATTTAATTGACCATGTTTAAAAATATATATATTTTAAAATAAATATTCTCTCACACTTCTGCCAGTGTGCCAGTGATCACCCTCCCCTGTGCCAATGTTGGCACCCGTGCCTACAGTTGCCTACCCCTGCTTTAGGCTAACATACAGTAATATCGTTTTTGACACCTGTTGAATTTAAACGTTTACCATGATATGGCTACATTACAATAAAACACAATACACACTGCACACATCACCAATACACGATACAACAGGTAGCCTACAGCGCCACAGCGTTCAACAAAGCATGTTGTCTAATGCTTAGAGTAGACAATGTGTCACCTAATGTCTACATGATATTAAATATATATCGTCGTTGTCGGGTGGAAACCTTGTATGTCCAGAACCTTACGTTTTTATCATTTAAAAAAATGGACTAAGCTGTTTTCACTACTTTTGTGCAACGGCCTTGTCTGATGAAGCAGGGCTTTACTTTGCCGAAAAAAACATACAAATGTGAAACTTGGAGATACAAGGTTTCTGCCTATATAACATTGTCTATATAATAGACAAAGCATCACCATAACCAAAAGTCTCAGCCAGCCTGTGCCAAAACAACAATCACACAATCAGTCTATTGTAGAACTGTGTCAGACCACAGCTAAGCGTCTACTGTATTAATGCACTCAAATGTAAAATGTAAAATGTATGCCCAAATTGGAACAGTTGTGGACACAAAACTACAATGATTGTGGCTTCTCTTGACTCACCAAATGTCAGCTAACCCCTGAAAATTCACAAATGCAGTGTAAAACACATTTCTCTGACCAAATTGTCCTGCTGTGATCACTTACCTAGGAAAAGATGATTGAAAAAGACCTCCGCCTCAAGACCGCATTGAAAACACATATAGTGAATAGAGAATTTTTTCACCAAGATGTCATCAATTGATAGGCAAAATGTATGAATATATAACTATGTAAACTATACAGATGTTTTAGTGAGAGTAGTGCTGTAATATTAGTAATGTTAAAGTATAGGGTGAAAAATGATAAAAACGTGTAACAAGTTGTAATAATACTGTAATATGAGTAATTTATGGATGAAAAGTACAATGGCAGCTGATTACTATGCTGTAGGCCCACTGTAACGTAGTTTGATTTGGTCTATATTGATGTATTGACATTTATTGACAGCTGTTCAGAGGTCAATACCTTTTGCCCCCGCCGGCGGGGGCAATGGGGTTCAAGAGGTAGAATTCACCTCTTCTTCTTCTTCTTCTTCTTCTAAAGTCATTTTTGAAAGGACCAATAGTCAAGTCTCTATCAAACAACAACGTGTCACAAAGTCAAAGTTACACTTTGCCGCGAGACGGAAACAGTCCACAAGGCCACAGCGTTGTTGCTGTTGCATGCATTGTGGGCTTGCAGGTATTTTGGTGCTAATTGACATTGTTTGAAAGTGCCCACTACACAACCGCACGTGGCACTTCAGATTATAATGCAATTAAATATTAATGAATAATGATAAATAATTAATCCATATCTACAAATTCAGACATTCTTGAATAATGATAAATAATCCATATCTACAAATTCAGACATTCTGTGCTTCTTTACTTTTATTTGTGTATAATACATTTATTTTATGTAATGTTACAACAAAATCTTTGCAGCATAAGTTTCAGTGCTTTTCTGGTGTAGGGATAGGCCTACATTAATTATGACAACATGATTAAGCAGCAGTAGTGGGCAGTAGTAACGAAGTAGGCCTACATTTACAGTACTTAGGCCTACTGTTACTTACAGTAAGTTCCTTTTTTAATTATCTCTACTTTATTGAGTATGTGTACTTTTTGGATGTAGTGACCTTCACTCCACTACATTTCAAAGACAAATATGGTACTTTTGACGAGGTAGGGGGAAAAGTACAAATATACCATATTTAATAGTGAAAATAGCAGATCTACAAGCTCACAGTCACGAAGCATCTCGATTGTGAATTGCTGTGTTGTGTCGGCTGCCTATTTTATAAAATCCTGAAATGGAAACATTTCAATTGTTTTGGAAAACATCTACATTTCAATACAATAGGCCTAATGCAATAATATTAAAAAGAAAATGCACTTTTCTAATGTACTTAAGTAATTTTAAAAGCATAGGACTACTTTGGATAGTTAAGTATGTTTAAAAGCAAGTACTTCAGTACTTTGACTTGCTGTAGAGCAGGGGTCTTCAACAGGGCGTCCGGGACCCCTAGGGGGTCCTCAGAGTTACTAAAGGGGGGATGCCAAATCCTTGTGCGAAAGGATAATTATTTTAAATGAACAACTTGAACCCTCGTATCCCTATACTCTGAGTCTGAAGAGAACTTAAGCCAAAAATAGCAGATCTACAAGCTCTCAACGCCTCGCGTTTTGCGAGGCGTTGAGAGCTTGAAGATCGGCTATTTTTGGCAAATAGGTTTGGTGTAGAGTAAAAAAAAAGAGCAGACCAAGTACAGAGTGAAAGTTCACGTTTACTAAGTATCGACGATTTAAGATTCTAAGTGGTTAAGTGTCAAAAAAGTCTATGAATTCATCTATGAAATCGATGAGAATCTCCATCACAACAGTTATACAATATGTAGGTGGGAGGGGGTCCCTGCTTCATCTCCCTCTCAGCTAAGGGGTCCTTGGCCTGAAAACATTGAAGACTCCTGCTGTAGAGTAATGTGACATTGGGAAGCATTAATTAGGACTGACTGTTGCTTTAATGGGATCCGACCCTAGGTCTTTGGCATTGAAAAGTGTCTCAACCACGGACCACCTTCTCAGTCTTGGCTGAGTTAAGGATTCCTGTCTGGCCATGCAGCTGATGCGACATCACAGGGTGTTTTAGTTTCCAAACACCTACTGATGCCAGCTCTGGGCTGGTCAAGGTTTCGGCCTGGCATGTAAAAATGCCCAATGCTTGACAGCTGGAGCGAGCTAGTGGTGAAAACAAGAGTGGGCCAGCTCCCCGTTACACTCTTCCAATAAACTGACGCTTTCCCCCCCAAGCACAGGTGGCAATGTTCTAATTCATAAACAAACACATAAAGTCATATCCTTTTGCCAGGGGGCAACGCCCTCAAATTGAGGACGTGGACTCCCCCACAGCAAAAGGTAGGTGTTTTTCCACTCTAAAACTCAGGGACGTGCAGAGAATGCTAGAGAGGCAGGGTCTGGCATTTCCAAAAGGGTCTTTTGGTGGACGCACCGAAAATAGCAGACCTCCAAGCTTGGAGGTCTGCTATTTGTGAGCTTGTAGGTCGGCTATTTTGGGTGTGTGAAACCACACTGAACTAAGCATAACCAAGTCAATACAGGAGATGTGGCGTAAAGACATACACAGAGATTTCTACACAGAGAGGGCAATTCTTTCAACATAACAATGAAAGTTCAGGGGAGTTTTGACAAGGCAATTCTATTGAATGGTGCCGATCAGTTATGGCATGGAAAGAGGGCATTTGCATTTCTTTCACCATAGTAAAAATTGCATGTTTGGTCTGGAAAGGGCAGTTTTTACAGACGGATAAAAGGGCAGCCCCCTTTGATGTCTATGTGTGCATGTGCCTGCTAAAACTACATTCCCAAAACTGCAGCACCACAGCTAGACATCAAATTAGTGCCCTGGACCAAAACAGAGTGGGGATTACTAAAGCGGGGTTTGTTGACACTAGCAGATGACTGTAAGCAGTGCCTGGAAGCCATATGGGTTCAATATGACTTACCCTTTACCAGCTGTGTGTGCCCAAATTAGCCTCACGAGTCTACAACAAGGAGCACTCTGAACTGAAGCATCTTTTCCTCTTAATTCTGAGCCATCATGATCCAAATGCTATAGAGACATCAACAGAAGACAAAATCAAATTAAACACATTCCTGGGATAGACCTGAAATAAACTCAAATGCCTGAATTCAGACTTTACATGTAACTGAGTTACTTAACTAAGTTACATTTTGCTGTAACTTGCTGGTAACTGAGTTACATTCCTGTAACTCGTCAAGTAACTGAGATACTTTTTGGGTAATTTTTGGCTCAAGTTACAAGTTACAAGAAGTTACAAACGAAGTTATAATTTTACATTTAAGTTTTGTTTGACGATCAAATGTCATGTAACAGTTTAATTAATATAGCAAAGGTGTAGCCATCACTATACAAGGCACCAGTCTTTTTCTTTTTTTTACAGTTAAGTTACAGTTTTACAAAAGATGAGATCAAATGTCATACAGTATCCTCAACAGATCCTCTTTTTTGTGGAATTTTATTTTAGGAACACAGATGTTTACTAAAGAAAATGTCAACCTTTGTTAAATAAAAGTATAACACTCAGTTGAGAGGCATATTTCTGCTGGCATGTGGCTTTTTTGTAGGATATTATATTTTCTTTCATGTACACAAAATGTACATTCTCAATTTAACGCAAACAAAGCAACTCAAGTTACTTGTAACTTGAAACTTTATAAGTTACATTTCTCCAGGGGTATAACTTTAACTTGATCAAGTTACTGCCATGGTGAGTTACTTGTACTTAACTGTACACGTTATGCTTTCAAAGTAACTTCCCCAACACTGTCCAAATGCTATAGAGACACCAACAGAAGACAAAATCAAATGAAACAGATTCCTGGGATACACCTAAAATAAACTCAAATGCCTGAATTCAGCCTTTACCGGGATACATTAGGCATGCTTCTAACCTTGTTACAGTGGTACAGTCCACTAGCTTCAGACAGAAATAGCTCAAATTAATGGTTTCCACACAGGATATTTTCTAATCTTATTTCTATAAATAAAATTCACAGAATCTCTGTGTGTGTGTGTGTGTGTGTGTGTGTGTGTGTGTGTGTGTGTGTGTGTGTGTGTGTGTGTGTGTGTGTGTGTACGTGCGTGTGCGTGTGCGTGTGCATGTGTGTGCGTGTGCGTGTGCGTGCGTGTGCGTGTGCGTGTGCGTGTGTGTGTGTGTGTGTGTGTGCGCATGCGTGTGCGTGTGTGTGTGTGTGGGTGTGTGTGTTCATGAGCCCGAGTGTGTCTCATGCACAACTCAAGGTCCGTCTGACAGATCAAATTCAAACTTGACATGTATGATAGATAAGGATTAATTAATAACTTAAATAAATATGGATATGGATACATCCATAACCAAAATAAGACAGAGACGCGCCAAAGGACAATCAATAAATCGCTGTATTTGAAGAGAGTCAGACAAAGAGACTGATAGTAAAATATGTTATTGTTGTTTAACATGGTATAGATATCATTCTCAGTGTTAAAAGTCAATGCCATGATGTTTTGATCTGATAACTAATGCACGAGACGAGAATCTGCCCCACTCCAGGGACAGAAAGATTGACCAGCGAAATGTCAAAGTGTCCAGGACACGGGATAATGGAAAGCCAAAACATTCTACATCCTTGGCTTGTGACTCAGTCACAACAACATCCCATCCATGTTATGTTTTATTGTCCAATCAGAATGTGACTAATGTATTCTGTAAACTCCATATATCTGTGAATCATTATGCTTTGTACTCAGAGAGCTACGATGGGTGATTTTGCTCTACTGTACTTGTACAGTACTTTGAACTCTGACTAAACTTCACCAAAAAACGCATATTCTCCGGTGTGGTCTCATTCATTGTGTGGAGTACTTTATTATGGTTGGGGAAAACTGTTTATACATATGGAATATGATCCAAAATTCCATCAAATGGCCCATTCGATTGCCGGATTAGCTCCGAGGAGATATTGGGGACTCAACGTTGTTGGACTCATTTTGTCTTCTCCGCTGCTAGAACCAGTTACGGATTTCTACTGATTTGACGTTTATGGATTCGATACAACTGGACAGTTTGTTTTGGAATCCCACTTCGTTCATCTCTGCTAGTAACAACCAGCCGAGGATATTATCAGACGTTTCCCCTGACTCCCACGGAGTAACACTGAAAGCGGAGAAATTACCATGGGACGTCTATTCCGCCAGCTGAGGTGGCAAGCAAACTAGCTTTTATTTCATCCTCCACCTACCCGACCAGCTGCAAAAATGGAAAATGCACAGGGAGGCAGAAAACACCTGCCGAAATCTAAACAACCTTTTTACAAACGGAACAATTGCACCATTTTTGAGCTTGAAGCCTCTCTCCAAAGCTTGGAGAATGAACTGATAACAGCTTTAATGGCTAAGATAGACAATGAGGAAATGAAACAGGTTTTTTCTAGGTGCCCCACAATTGCACCATTTTTGCCCATATGGAGAAAGGAATTCGGATATGATGACTCTCTCCCACATGTTTTTTTCCTCCTGCGCGCGGAGAAATTACCATGGGACTTGAGAAGTGTGTATAAAGCACACAGTGTAAGTTTTGATTTTATTCATGCCTTTTTGGACTGAAAATCACAGATGGGTCAAGTACTTAAAGACGTTTGTACCTGCTAAGTTAGAGACTAGCTATCTTTAGCCCAAGCTGCGTTTTTATTGTTTAATGTTTTAGTCTATTGTTGTATCGCTTTTCGTTGCACGTTTGAGTAACAGAATAGGGACTGCGGTTTCCTGTTCTGAGGACATAGCAGACTGTTGGTCACAGATTCATGCTTGTCCATATTATTAGTTGGTGTTATTTAGCACGAGACTCCAGTTTAGTGTTGCCAGGACGAAAGTTATTTCTGTCCTGAAGGAAATCTTTACAAGATTTCGTTTAGTGTACCCAGAACAAAAGCAATTGTTCTGAAGGGAGAATCTCTTGGCCAGTGCATAACCCAGCCACTTAATCACATAACAAATCGCGTGGTTATTTTATTAATAATAGCTGTTTCCAGCTACTTAATCACATAAGAAATAGCGTGGTTATTTTAATTGGTAGATTTCCTTTATGTTCCAGAACAGAACGTTCTGACGGAAATCTTCATGCTTTACGCTTACACGTCTTTGTTTTCGTCTCAGTCTTATCTTATTTTATTTTATTTTATTTCCGTCTCAGGCGACTCTGAGATGTTGAATACAGGAGCTTTTTATCTCAGCGCTCCTAAGAACATTTTTAAGAAACATGACCATTCAAGCTAAAAAAGCCCCCTGCTCCGAGAAGCAGTGTTTTTATCGTGTAAAACCTGGACCCACACGGATGAAAGGTTACAATCTAAACCCAGAACCTCTTTTTAACCCGGACCTCAAGTCATTCTGGAAGATCATCGGGGACTCCCAGTTATCAACACTGCCTAAAACTTTTCCTGGAACATGTCAATGGATATGTGCGGAGCTGTGGAGAAATCGGACATTATTTGCCACTGGATGTTCGAACCTCATCAGGAAGGAACAGAGGACGCAAGCAATGTTTTCAAGATGCTGAAGGGCTTGACAGAGCCCCCCCCCCCCCCCCCCCCCCCCCAGCCGAACCTGGCTGGCATTGCCTTGCACTCACAACGCGATGGGACGCGTTGTGAGCTTGTAGATCTGCTGCGTGACTTTCATGGATTACAATGTCCCGAAAAGAACAAACACTCTTTTTTGACCCTGGGGACGCCCCGAGATAATGGTACTATATATTTTGTTTACTTTTGACTAAGTACGACTTCTGAGAGAAAAAAAAAAAATCAAGTTCTGACTGACAAACCCATCTGTTAAATGTTTTTGATATATTGTCTGTCTAATCATCTCTAATCCAATTTTCCTCCCCTGGTTACATTTCGGTTTGTCTATTATGAAAGCAGGAAAATCAAACCAAGTATAAAGTGAGCGGTGCTACTTCTGTGTACAATATGGTACAATATGTGCTTGGCTTATGCTGCTTGCTTGCTCAATGCCTGCTGCTCGCGTGAGCTGCTTACGCTGCTTATAGGCTGGCACGGCCTATGTGTTATTTTATTGTTTTATTTTGAAAAAAAACTATGAGGGGCTGGAATTGTTTTTTTTTATTTTCATTTTTTCTTATTTTTACCTTGAGAGGCCACGAGCCGTTTCAGTTTCTGTGTGACCTTGCTCTCTCTTTCTCTCTCAAAAATGGGTTTCATTCGCTCTTGTTCTGTATAATCTACTGTTTACATTCTAATACAGGGCTTGATAACAATGTGCTGGGGTTATATTTGAATCTGTCTTGGGTTTTTCTCCCTCTGTTTGTGTTCTAACTCACTTGCCTGGTTTGCAAAACTAGGAATTATTTACACATATGACTGTCTCTCTCTCTCTCTCTAAAAAGGGATCTCATTCACTCTTGGTATGACTACACTCGTACTGATAACAACCAACGCTTGGGTTTATTTGAATGTTTATATATGATGCTCCTAACGTCTTAATAATTTTTTTCTCCTTAATGTATTAATTCTTTTTCACCAATGACAGGGGGTAGGGATTATTTTTACTTTATTTATTTCATTTTATGGGACAGGACGGACTCGACCTGGGAAGACAGGTATAGTGGAACTCCACTAACTCGCTACCACTGACGGCAGGTCAGGTGACTGACTGACTGACTGACTGTTTAATTTCAGTTTTATTTTTACCAGTTTAATTTTATGACTGTTTATTTTATTTTAACAGTTTTCTCCTGTCCTCCTGTCTTGTGTGTGAAAAACACCATATCCTGTGAGGGTGTGCACGTACTGTGTCTCTGCGTGCGTGCACATGGGCGTGTGCGTGTATGTGGATGTGTGACTGAAGCTCTATGTGTGTCGGTCTGCTAGAAGACATCTGGCCTCCAAGGTCAAATGTCGCCAACTCAACATTTTAACTCTAGATCCTCAATTATTTAGTAATCCTGTTCTTTTAAACCACATCTTATGGACATGAACCAAAAACATTTACTTTCACCATTCTTAACACATGGACTGCAGACCATGTGTTAAAAAAAAAGGGAAAGAGGCTTATAATTATTATTACTATTTATATTTTATATCTTTTATTTCCATTTTTCATCCTTTTGTCTGTGTTCTAATGAGTAAAAACACTTTGATTACTCCCCCATCAGGCTGTAGAGAGGCCTCGCTAACTATTGTTTTGGAAAGCCTTATCTTTTTATGGTACATTTCCCCCCTCACAGGCCTGGAAGCTCACTAACTCTGACAGTGAGCAGAATCACTGTCCATCCACAAGGTTTACTGTACCTCTGGACCATCTGTTTCTCATTTAACCATATTGCCTCCAAACATCAACAAAACAATTTTTGTCACACCCAATATTTTTGGCTGTGGCAAACGGGAGGGAATGTGTTTGGAGAATTAATATTTAGAATTAATATTTTTTCATTTAATTTTATTTCTTTCATATTTTCATTTTCTGAATTCATATTTCATTTTCTGATTTCATATTTTCATATTTCATTTTGTTTTCATTTCATCCCATTTAAATATATTTCATTTTGTGAAGTTGATTCCAATCCTCAACAGGGTTAATCTGTTTCCCCTAACAGAACAAACTGACACAACTTGTGTCCTCTTTTGGTGATGTATCTAAACATTTCAATTTAATTTCTATATATAAATACCTTATTGCCTTACATTATGGATTGATTTGTCCCTGTCTTTTCCCTTGTCTTACAGATAAAGATATTTTGAGATGATAATTGAGAATGAGTTGACAGACACATACTTCACTGCATGTCTGTCCAAAGTGGAAATGTCAAAAAGGATGATTGAAAAATCCATATGTATTTCGTGAGTATGAAACTGCATCACACACGTTTTCCCGCTGTAAAGTTTTCTTTCAGACCTTGACTCGGACAAAAGCCAGTAAGGAGGAATAGACAGTTGGCTTTAAGGCGGCTCCGGTTTGACACCTCACTATAAATGTCCCCAACCTGCAGGGACAATTAAGACCACTGATTACCTAAAGGTAACCTCGGAGGTGTATGAATTATGACCGCCAAACGGCTGATTTTCGGATGCTGTCTAAATACATTTTGAATGCTTTTGTCTTTAACCTAAATTATGGTAAAGAGTCAAGTTCGTCTTGTTTTGACTAAAATCGGCCCCAAATTGTAATAACCACCCGGGAGCGTGATGCTGATGTGTTTTTATCTTGCTTGACATGGATAATTTCCAATCAATCTTGGACACATTGAACCTTTGTAAAATACATATATATAATAATTAATAATTAAGACAATAAAAATCTTTTACCTCTACTTTAAAAAACCAAAGTTCAATTATGATATTCTGACTTAAATACCTTTGGAAAATATACAGTTCTTTTGACTCTCCTCTTAAAAAAAAAAAAAAATCTATCGAAATGTTTTTGATTTAAATTGTTCAATTATTATGTTCTGTTTCAAATACCTTAAAAAAAAGTTTAACCCATGTTTTCTTCCCTTGTTGTTTATGCTGCCTTGACATTTAACACTTCAAATGCTATCTCAGGAGGGAATTGATAGTAAAATATGTTATTGTTGTTTAACATGGTATAGATATCATTCTCAGTGTTAAAAGTCAATGCCATGATGTTTTGATCTGATAACTAATGCACGAGACGAGAATCTGCCCCACTCCAGGGACAGAAAGATTGACCAGCGAAATGTCAAAGTGTCCAGGACACGGGATAATGGAAAGCCAAAACATTCTACATCCTTGGCTTGTGACTCAGTCACAACAACATCCCATCCATGTTATGTTTTATTGTCCAATCAGAATGTGACTAATGTATTCTGTAAACTCCATATATCTGTGAATCATTATGCTTTGTACTCAGAGAGCTACGATGGGTGATTTTGCTCTACTGTACTTGTACAGTACTTTGAACTCTGACTAAACTTCACCAAAAAACGCATATTCTCCGGTGTGGTCTCATTCATTGTGTGGAGTACTTTATTATGGTTGGGGAAAACTGTTTATACATATGGAATATGATCCAAAATTCCATCAGAGACAAACAGTGAGCATACCATCCTAGTGGCAGCCTGTTAATTCTCTCTTCCCAAGATGGAAGTTAACATACAGTATATAAGGAATACAGATTATGACAGTTAGATCGTGGGACTCATTGATTCGTTCCCATTATCATAACAAGAAGACAGAGACACATAGAGTGTTGGTAATTTTCCACTAGTCAGAACTTACAGTACAACCAAAACATGATCTCCTATACTATAAGTTCAGACAGTAGTTCACATAATATAACCTAATAAATGGATCATATCATTATGTATCATAATTAATATCTAACAATCAATATGAATTGATAAAAGGTTGATATTAACCATAACAAAATCCCTAACACGAGTGGGCCTGAGGGTATGACGTACAGAGTGGGAAGTCGGGCAGACCGGTGGTTGTCCAGAACTGAGACTGAGACAAAAAAAATCACACCTAGTGTGAAGTGAGCTGTGCTATTTATGAGTTAATTTCATCAGGTGTCCCGCTGGACAATCGCAACGCGTCCAGCGGAGCTTGGCCAATGGGAACTTGGGCGTACAACAGACTTTGGGCAGCTACTGCCAAGATGTAGGCCAGGGGTCTTCAACAGGGGGTCCGGGACCCCTAGAGGGTCCCCAGAGTTACAACAGGGGGTCTGCCAAATCTTTGTGATATTTTAAATTAACAACTTTAACCCTCACATCCCTATTCTGAGGAGAGCTTTAGACAAAAATAGAAGATCTACAAGCTCACAGCGCCTCACACTGCGAGGCGTTGAGAGCTTGTAGATCGGCTATTTTTGGCAAATACGTTTGGTGTAGAGGTTAAAAAAAAAAGAGCAGATCAAATTGACTAAGCATCAACGATTTAAGTGGTTAAATGTCTAAAAAAAATCAAACCTCGGTTCGAAGTGGAGCGGTGAATCTGAGCAGCTATACCCAGTGTGTGTGTGTGTGTGTGTGTGTGTGTGTGTGTGTGTGTGTGTGTGTGTGTGTGTGTGTGTGTGTGTCTCTCTAGTCTGCACAATAGTGCCCTAGAAGCGCTATGTGTTCTAGATCTGTTTTTGATTCTGTGTTTTAGATCTGTTTTTGATTCTACGTGTTCTAGATCTATGTTTTTGATTCTATGTGTTCTAGATCTATGTTTTTGATTCTACGTGTTCTAGATCTATGTTTTTGATTCTATGTGTTCTAGATCTATGTTTTTGATTCTATGTGTTCTATATCTATGTTTTTGATTCTA
The DNA here is from genome assembly GCF_963921795.1 of Nannobrachium achirus. Taxonomy (NCBI): domain Eukaryota; kingdom Metazoa; phylum Chordata; class Actinopteri; order Myctophiformes; family Myctophidae; genus Nannobrachium; species Nannobrachium achirus. The sequence goes on from NC_137824.1 coordinate 877,278, forward strand.
TGTGTGCTATATCTATTATATGTTTTTACATTCTGTGTGTTCTAGATCTGTGTGCATGTGTGTGTGCGCGTGTGTGTGCACGTGTGTGTGTGTGTGTGTGTGTGTGTGTGTGTGTGTGTGTGTGTGTGTGTGTGTGTGTGTGTGTGTGTGTGTGCGCACACAACAGCGCCCCTCCTTTAACTTGTGTGTTGTGTGTGGCCACTCAAGGTATTGCCAGGCTACGGACACGGCCAGCCAGCCAGCCAGCCACATAGCCAGCCAGCCACATAGCCAGCCAGTCACAGACATACCTGTCTATTGGGAGCGCTTTCACCGCTCCAAAAACACATTAACCCGCATCCAACAGAGACTGATGACAGTGCTGTCAAACAAGTCTATGAATATGAAATCTATGAAATCTCTCTCTCTCTCACCTAAGGGGTCCTTGGCCTGTAAACGTTGAAGACCCCTAATGTAGGCCATATTAGGCCAGGTCCAGATGTAGGCCACGCTTCACTTTTTTGGGGGGCAAGAGACTTTTTTTTAGAAGCGGACAAAACTATAGTTCTACAACTTAAAAATAAGTAACCAAAAACCTTGGAATAAGTTAATGGAATGGAAAATATATATCAGAGATATACATGAGATTTGAGATGCCAACATGGAAAACAACTGATAGATAACTTAATTAATAACTTAAATAAATATGGATATGGATAAATCCATAACCAAAATAAGACAGAGACGAGCCAAATGACAATCAATAAATTGCTGTATTGAAGAGAATCAGACAAAGAGACAAACAGTGAGCATAACCATCCTAGTGGCAGCTTGCTAATTCTCTCTTCCAAACATGGAAGTTAACATAATACAGTATAAGGAATACAGATTATGACAGTTAGATCGTGGGACTCATTGATTCGTTCCCATATCAACACAAGAAGACAGAGACACATAGTTCCACTAGTGACATATAGTATAACCAAAACATGATCTCGTAGTCAGGGTAACCACAGTCACCATGACCTGTAATCCACTAGCCTGAACTTACAGTACAACCAAAACATGGTCTCCTAATACTGTAAGTTCAGCCAGTAGTTCACATAATATGACCTAATAAATGGATCATATAATTATGTATCATAATTCATATCTAACAATCAATATGAATTGATTAAAAGGATGATATTAACCACAACAAAATACCCATCAACAACAAAAAACAGAGGTCTGGAATTATGCTAAAGTCAAACACTTTGATCTTTGATCGTTTACCCATTTAGATCAAAAGAAGAAGCATAGGTGTGACCCCAACTCTTTTCAGACTCTGGCACTATAATGAATTCAATAGAATAATTCACATGTACAATATGTACAATCACAGTTCCCCCACCCCAAATTTTATTTTGGGCATTTTATTTTGATTTATTTATTTTTTAGATAGGAGAGTACAGAGAGAGAGATAGGACTGAGGGCAGAGGTAGGGGAAGACATGCAAGATATCGTCATTGTCAGGTGGAAACCTTGTATGTCCAAAACCGTTCGTTTTGTATTTATCATTTTAAAAACGATCTAAACTAGGGAAAACAGCTGATCAACAAGCACAACGCCTCGCACTGCGAGGCGTTGTGTGCTTGTAGATCTGCTATTTTCTGCCCGACAGTGACAATATGACAGGAGTCGGATTCAGACCAGGCTCCTCAAAAGTTGCAAGGAACGTGTGGTCAGTGCACTAACTCATTGAGCTACCGCAGCCCCCGTACGCCCCACAATGACCAGTTATGGACATGTATATCTACTTCTAAAATAAAAGCCCATCCCCCCCAGCTGTCTGACTCACATTATAAAGCACTAAGTTGGCAGTGACTAAGAAGCAACTGAGTGGGAAAAAAGGAAATCTGCAGTGCATTAGCACCAGTTTTTCTTAGCGGGAAGCACAAAGTAGCCTGCTATTATTAGAACAGCAACATCCTATGGCAGTCACAACAACAAACTGCAGGGCGAAACAAAAACGGGTACAAACATGCTGCATGCATCTGCGCTATAAATAGTTTGCATGATTCAGCTCTGTTTGAGGGTTGTTCTTTCCGACTTTATATTGACTCTTTTTGAACGACACAGGCATTTATCACCGGTAAAGTCACCGGTAACGAGAGGTCGTAACGTTGCTTTTTTCATTGAACGTCTCAACACGCAGCCTGGCTGTTTCTGCTCAAGCCAACAACATTAAATACAAGATTCTAAGAAGCAATGAAAAATGGGGAATGAAAAACAATGTGTGTGTGTGTGTGTGTGTGTGTGTGTGTGTGTGTGTGTGTGTGTGTGTGTGTGTGTGTGTGTGTGTGTGTGTGTGTGTGTGTGTGTGTGTGAGTTTAAGAGAGAAAAAAGGGGGAGGGAGAGCTACATTTAGGCATGGCGGGACTCGGGAGAGAGAGAAAAAAAGGAGAGGAGGATAAGCATAGCTCTCTCCAATACGAACAAAAACAGTCATTTTGCACAGAGGCCACCCTGTAGCCTGGAAAGAATATCTCCATGGAAATAAAAAGGCGTGTCCCTCAGCTGAGCGCCCGGGGAACCAGTTAGTCAATCCTGCGCTGCACAGACCTCAACACAAATGTTCTAGAGCAGAGAAGAACTCAGGGGAAATAATTGAATCTTGTATCTACCGGTAAGACGCCTAAGGGCAAAAAGCGGCCTGCCCTTACCTCACCCTAAAGGGCGAGGTCACGCCATCTGTCTTGGCCATCTGTCTTGGCCATATATGGATTCTGTTATTGTGGTTCTCTTAAAAGGGCATCATCTGGGATACAATCCCTTTTATGCCCATCCCTAACAGAATCCCTTATATGCCAATATATGGAGATCCCTGCTCTGAGTACTGACATCACTAATCCCTTTCATGCCCATATATGGAGATCCCTGCTCTAAGTATATGACATCACTGTGATGTCACCTGTTTGTGCCTATATATGGAGAGCCCTGCTCTGAGTATCTGACATCACTGCGATGTCTCCTGTGATGTGACGCGGTGCGAGGCGTTGTGTGCTTGTAGATCTGCTATTTTCACTAGTTTAGTTCATTTTTAAAACGATTAATACAAAACGAAAGGTCTTAGACATACAAGGTTTCCACCCGACAACGACGATATACATACATACATACATACACCAGTAAGACTCCCTAATCGGGAGATAAGCGACCGTTGGTCGCTTATCTCCTGTCACACTGCTGACATCAGTATGACATCACACCGTACACAAATGACCCTTATATAAGACCGGCATTATCTACCGACAGATTAGTAACAAGATGTCAAAATCATTGAAGGTTTACCCTACTAACCAACTGTTTACCATAGCAACCATGTTTTTTACCTTAGCAACCAACTGTTTACCCTAGCAACCAACTTTTTACCACAGCAACCATGTTTTTTTTACCCTAGCAACCAACTGTTTACCCTAGCAACCAACTGTTTACCCTAGCAACCAATTGTTTACCATAGCAACCATGTTTTCTTACCCTAGCAACCAACTGTTTACCCTAGCAACCAACTGTTTACCATAGCAACCATGTTTTTTACAGGGCCTGGGATTGATGACATCAGAAATCTCCATATATGGGCATGAAAGGGATTTTGTTTCTGGAAATATGTCTGTGGGGTGCCACATTTGGAATAAAACACTTACATCACACATCTGGATATCCATACAGCCCATCTAGTTTGCCTGTGTCCATTTATGCCCATATATCTGATGACATTGGGACAATGATCTCCATATATGGGCATAAAACTTATGTTAATTAGTAAAGCCTGGGGATCTCCATATATGGGCATGAGGGGTACCCTAAAAGGGCATCATCTGGGAATAGCAAATATAGTTATCCTAGAAAGTGAAATCTTACATCAAAGGCCATAACTACCTACCTACCACCATACTGCATTCCTCATTAAACTACCTACCAGTAAGATGCCTAAGGGAGAAAAGCAAAGGGCGAGGTTGCACCATTTCTTGGTCTTCTGGCCAGTGATGTATATCGGACCATTTAACCATATATGGAGACATCTGGTACCCAAAGATATTCACAGATATGGGCTTAATATTGATGACATAAGGGATCTCCATATATGGGCGTAAAAGGGATTTGGTTCCCCTGGCATCACAGGGATCTCCATATATGGGCATAAAATGGATTTGGTTACCCTGGCAACACGGGGATCTCCATATCTCCATATATGGGCATAAAAGGGATTTGGTTCCCCTGGCATCACAGGGATCTCCATATATGGGCATAAAAGGGATTTGGTTCCCCTGACATTACAGTGATGTCAGTGGCTGGTTCTACAGAGGGGATCTCCATTTATGGGCATAAAAGGGAATGTATGTATGATGATGTCAGATATCATAGACGTCATAGGACTTTCACATAACGAATAACTGAGTAAGCATGTAAACCCGTAAAATCTATATTTGGGCATGGCTGATTTATGACCTCATCATGATGACACGAGCAAACACAGCTGAATTGTATAAATGATCAGTGCAGAAACCAACAGAAGTATTTGACCAAGACTCTTCGATTTAAACATCAACAAAGGTGTGACGTTTGTTGATGGTCACGTGTGACGTGTGACGGACGGACGGACGGACGGACGGACGGACGGACGGACGGCCGGTGGAGGTTTTCATAGTAAACTGCTCCCTGACGGTCGCAATAAATACATACGGACAAGCCGTGCCGGTTCTGACAGTAAACTTCGACCTACAGTCGCAGCAAGTGATGGAAACGTATTTGTCAATGTGGCAGTAGTTTTCATTGCACTGCATTATGCAGGCTTGTCTGCTTTCTTTGGAAAAGTGGTGAAGTCCTTGAAATAATGTTTAACTCTCCCCATACAGTAGAAGCTGATCCAAAGAAAGTTGCCTGTTCACACTGTGAAGGCAGTTTAGATCCTGCCTCACTCATACTTTGGATCAATGACGTGGAAACGGGATGACAGACGAATAGCAGTCAGGGGCGTCAATTCGGGTATGGCAGGGGTATGCAGCTGCCATATCCTGGGTCCAGGGGGGAAAATAAAAGTTAATTTTAAATATAAATCCATGAATGTCTCTTTGTCTATCTGTGTTGGTTATTATGTTGTTAAATTACAGTAAAATAACTACACATACAAAATTTAACAAAATGGTCTCTTTAACAAGGTATTATAATTATATTCTCACTCACTTGTATTCTCAGGTCAGCTGCACAGGTGCAATGCATTATTGTTAATTGTGGCACGTTTACTAACACGCCGAGTTTGGCTGCACTTGAACAACCGTTCCAGGCTGCCATATCCAGCCCAAGAAACCGTAGAAACGGGGGGAAAAATTAAATGTACTTCTTGAAATAAATGTATCTTGCCTGTTGCTAAGGTATGGCAACATGACTGGTGTCTTCGCGCGCGTGCAAGACATCAGTCATGTTGCCATACCTTAGCTTTTCTGAACTGACGCCACTGGAGGAAGTGTTTTGGTGTGTGTGTGTGTGTGTGTGAGAGAGAGAGAGAGAGAGAGAGAGAGAGAGAGAGAGAGAGAGAGAGAGAGAGCTGCTCCTGCAAGCCCCTCTATCTTTGGCTGTGCTCACGCCCCAGCTGCTGGTTCAAAGTACGGTCACTGGCAGGCAACCAGGCTGCAGAAAAAATACCAGCACAGCCACTTCACAGACGGAGGGAAAAGAAAAGGGAAATGGAATGTCTTTGGAAAAAGACCATGACAATCAAGCCCGATGTCTCCCACTGTAACATCTGCAGCAGAATGCTTGAATGTCTAACCTGTTCTGGATGGGACCGGAACGCCAAGATCAATACATAATAATTCACTAGAAAGTGCACAAACTTTGGCATCAACTTCAACTTTTTTGTCCCATTGTGCATTTACAGCTGTGTAGGAGTGGGTGAAATTCTGTTCCAAGCTTCCACGAATTGCAGTTACAAAAGAAAATCATAAGAAAGGAAATGGTCAAATAACAAAACAACAATATCAAATCGTCACTGTCGGGCAGAAACCTTGTATCTCCAAGTTTCAAATTTCTACATTTTTTCGCAAAGCAAAGCCCTGCTTCATCATACAAGGCCGTCGCACAAAAGTAGTGAAAACAGCAGATACCGTTGGTGCCTGTTGAGATTGGCACATTTTCTGGGGCAACCTGCCAAGATCACACGTCACACGTGTCGTCTTCTTTTTTAGTTTTTTACTCTAAAAAAAAGCGCCTGCAATGTAGTGCATCTGAAAATACATTACATTGCAGTGCACATCATGGGGTGATCACTGCTTGCCTCCTGTGAATTGTTTTATTTTAAAACAAAGTGACGTGAGTGAGATGAAAAAAAACCTGGGTGAAATCTGCCAATCTCAATAGGCACTAACAGTACAAGCACACAATGCCTCGCGGTGCGAGGCGTTGTGTGCTTGTATCGGCTCAAGCCCCCTTTGTGCTTGTATCGGCTGTTTTCACTAGTTTAAATCATTTTTTTAAATCAAATACAAATCAAACGGTTTTGGACATAAAGATTTCGACCCGACAACGATGGAAACCTTGACAATACTTTGGCACACCTTCTCCACTCTGTTGAAGAGCTTCCGTGCCTGTTTAACAGAGGTGATACAAACTTCCCCACCCGGCTTCGAACCCAGGTCTCCCACGTGAAAGTCCAACAACTTAACCATTACTCCAAAGGGATATCCCTATGGAATGAGGGCAGATACTAGAGTTTTTGAGGCTTCAGGCTGGGGCTGCAACTCTCTCCGCCAGCCCTGCTCAGGTCCATAATGACTACATGGTCTTTCAGACCTCCTAGGTGTAATAGTAAGGCATGAGTTCCTGCTCCCATCCACTGGTGATGGCCTGCCTACAGTAAGTGCACAGTCCAGGACTGTAATGAAGAGGAAGGGACTGAGCAGGTCCTTGTGCAACACCTCCACCAAGATGTCAAACTCCTTGCTGTTGCTGCGTGGGGTCACGACTTTTGCTCCCTATACCGAGAGAGGGACACTGTACGCCTTGGGTATCTTCAGCATCACGCTTCTGTTTATGGAGTTAAAAGCATTGCATCAATAAAACACATACAGTATCAGTGTTGTTTTTGACAGCACACATGATTTAGTTTTAGTCATAGTCTTTTCAATAAAATGTCATTTAGTTTTAGTCATAATTTAGTCACCTGAAAGGTTTTAGTTTTAGTCTCATTTTAGTCGACTAAATATCATAAGATTTTAGGCGACTAAATCTACAATTGATTTAGTCAACTAAAATGTATTTTTGCAGGCCTTGATGGCATCTTAATGACTGATTTTACACTTGGTTTGCGTGCTGAAAATAGCCGATCTACAAGTTCACAACGCATCGCAGCGCGGCGCGTTGTGAGCTTGTAGATCTGCTATTTTAAGCGTGCAACACCTGAGAGCAACCAAACATAAAATTACTTTCTTCTCCACTAGTCTCTCCCTAACGTTTTAGTCTAGTTTTTATTTTGTTGACGAAATTCTCAATATATTTAGTCATCACAGCTTAGTTTTTGTTTAGTTTTTATTTAGTTTTCGTCAGTGAAAAAAACACAAACGACAAACATTTTTCGTCATAGTTTTAGTCGACAAAATCAACACTGTACAGTATGTAGTCTCCAGTCATCAATCCAAAAAATGTAACTGGACACCCCTGCGCTGGCATAGATGTATAGGTAGGTACTGTATATTGTATAATAGCAAAGTAGTAGTTTGGAAAGATTCTCAAAATTCAATGTAGGATTGAGGACAAGACATTTATTTATGAGGATTTCTAATACTGTACATACGTGGGAATACTGTACATGTCTGGTCTTCGTGGTTAGCATACATTTATAGAATTTATTTAGATGATGCATGCAATGGTGCATGCAATGTATGTCAAACTTTGCTTTAACCGTTCTCACACCATGTATTTCTTTTGAATTGACTTGATATGCTGTGATGTGGCAGTGTGGCTTTGCAGTGGTTATAGAGTTCATGTAACTGGAAAATTGTAGGATAAATTGCAAGAACAGCAAGAAACTGAATCCCTACCCACTTGTAGTTTAACTGCCCTGGATTAGATGTTAGATTGGATGTAATGTCTAACAGACATGTGTCCATGTGGTGGAAAAAGTAATCATATTCCTTACTTAAGTAAAAGTATCAATACTGCAATATAGAAATACTCCCTTAGGGTGCCCTCACACCGAAATACCTAGAGTGGAATCCGCCAATGCATTTCAATGAGAATGGAGCGTTTTTTTTTTGTGCAGAAATCCTCTACTGGCAAAAAAACCTGCTCCATTCTCTTTGAAACGCATTGGCGGATTCTACTCTAGGTATTTTGGTGTGAGGGCACCCTTACAATTAAAGTCTGGAATATTAAATTTACATGAGTAAAAGTACAAAAGTATCGGTATAAAAATGTACTCAAAGTACCAAAAGTACACAATGTTTGAAAATAGCAGATCTACAAGCTCACCACGTGTCGCGATGCGACGCGTTGTAGATCGCTTGTAGACGGCTTGTAGATCGGCTATTTTCAAATAGCCTAGGTATAAAATAGAGCTAGAGTGGTTTATGTATGTTTTATAAAATGTATAATATTAATGTATATCTGCAAAGTAACTACGTTTTCAAATAAATGTAGTGGAGTAAAAGTACAATATTTGGATCCGAGATGTAGTGGAGTAGAAGTAAAAGTATTGGTAATTGGAAATACTCAAGTAAAGTACAAATACCTCAAAATTGTACTTAAAGGGATATTCCACTTTCAAAAAAACGTTTGGTCATTTTATTGTCTAATCAGACTTTTATGAACACCCTGAACAGTTTTTAATTTGCTTCATTCAATATTTAGATATTTGATGTAAATGTTATCTGGCCCTCCAGGCTCAGGGCCTCTCCACACACCCATTGTAACTTCAAACTCCATTTTAACCATGATAGATTCATTAAAAACATCCATTATTTTTTCTGGTGACTCATTTTACCCTCCTAATACGTGAGCAGACCGTGTTTTTTCAATTCTTTTATTTTTAATAATTCTTTGGGAAAATGGAAAAAATTAAATACAATAATATTTTATAAAAAAAAAAAAGTAAAACGTTATTGAAAAAACAACCTTTTCAGGCTGTGACCCCCCGAGATAATCATATTTGAAGAGTTGAGGAATTTTGTATAACACGGTTTTATTGTGAAAATAGCCGACCTACATGCTCACAACGCCTCGCAAATTCTGCCTCTAATATTTGACAATTTGGCCAATGTTTAATTTGTCATTAACAAAAAGTATTAACAAAAGTATTAACAAAATCAATAACCAAAGACAATGCATAGCTATTTTTTTTTTCCAGGACCTTCCAGGATCTTCCCTTGATCAATTCCAAAACTTTTCCAGTAGTGGAAAAATATTTTTCTAATTTCAAAATATTTCCAGTAATTTCATGACCGTGGGAACCCTGGCAATATATAGAAAAATGTACGATATTGAGGTATCAACATGCAAGGTATTCATATCGACGAAGACGGCTTGAAATGAGGTATTGGTGTATGCGTCAAATTAATTAACAGACACACTATGCATGCACGTAGCACATGCAAAAAAGCAGTCCATAACCAGGTGTGGTTATTTCAATAAAACCACTGTTGGATAATGGAAATAAGGCATTTCATTTCTTTATTCTATGTGTACTGTGCAGTGTACATGCATGGATATGCTATTCATTATCTGGGTTATAGGCAGGCAGTGGACCTAAAGCAGAACAAACATTAAAAACAATTTAATGCAATTGTTTTTACTAATATCGTGAGTAATATCGATATCAAGGTATTGTAAGGTCAACAACGTTATTGAATATCGAAGGTTTTCCTAATATCGCCCAGCTTTAACGCACACTCCCTGGAGGCCAGAGCAGAATCTCTGCCACACATTTCCCCCCAAACTTTGCACGTACTTTGACATTGCGTCGCTGTCAGGTGAAAACCTTGTATGTCCAAAACCGTTCGTTTTGCATTTATCTTTTTAAAAATGATTTAAACTAGTGAAAACAGCCGATCTACAAGCACACAACGCCTCGCACCGCGAGGCGTTGTGTGCTCGTAGATCTGCTGTTTTCACTACTTTTGTGCGACGGCCTTGTATGATGAAGCAGGGCTTTACTTTGCGAAAGAACGTACACATTTGAAACTTGGAGATACGAGGTTTCCACACGACAATGACGATTGACTGGATCGATAATTCGATATATAACAAATGGACTGCAGTACTTGAATCTTTTCCCTTGCTCTCTCTTTCTTCTTTCTATCACATCCCTCATCTGTTTCCTCCAAATTTCTCTCTATAGAATCATGTGAGGAGACAATACAGCGCTGTTTAGGACACACATGGCACATCAGCGGCAGCAGGCCTATCTTTTTAACTAGACTGAAGAGAGTCGGAGTTAAAGGGATATTCCACTTTCAACAGGGAAACAGCTTATGGGCTTTTCTCACACACCCATTGTAACTTCAAACTTCATTTTACCATGATAGATTCATTAAAAACACCCATTATTTTTTCTGGTGACTCATTATACGTGAGCAGGCCATGTTTTTTCGATAACTTTCTTAATTTATTTGTAATAATTATTTGGGAAAATGGAAAAAAATTAAATACAAAAAATAATTATTAAAAATAAATGAAAAACGTTATCTGCTCACGTATTAGGAGGGTAGTATGAGTCACCAGGGAAAAAAATGGGTGTTTTTAATGACTCTATCATGGTTAAAATGAAGTTTGAAGTTACAATGGGTGTGTGTGGGGAGAGGCCCTGGGCCTGGAGGGCCTGGTAACAAATATCTAAATATTGAATCAAGCAAATTAAAAACTGTTCAGGGTGTTCATAAAAGCCTGATTAGACGATAAAATTACCAAAAGTTTTTTTGAAAGTGAAATATCCCTTTAACCACGTTCAACCTCAGGAAGAGGACGCGCCTGCCTTGCATAGTCAGTTGGGATGTCTTAACAAATCTGAATGATTGGGCATGGGACACAAGGTCCAGGCTTGTTCACCCTGTAGCTGGCCACCTTTGATGAGGGTGTAAAGTGTTTAAAGGCTGAAACAGCCCCTAATTCAAAGGCACACTACTGAGGATGTTCCCCCAAATTGGCATCTTACCCCAGTCTATAAGAGATACACCAACCATGTCACTCTTAACATCAGGGCAAACCTGAGTGCATACCATCTATTGGCACAACGGACGGTCTCAACATCACAACTTGTGTTTCATGATTATGATTCCTGTTTATGATTCCTGATTATGATGTCCCTGTTTTAATATTTCAGAAATTATGAAAGTAGGCTACTGTGTACTGTTTAAAACAGGGCCTACGTTGTTAGAGGCTGAAAACATTGTTGAACAACAACAATGTCTGCTATTACACAATGACTGAGGGGAGAGTAGACAGGGTAGGACATTCTGTAAGTCATGGGACTGACGGTGGTCCTAGGCGAGATTGAACTAGACTTGTAGTTTATGGTGCATACACACATACACGCGCATTCAAATACGCACACACAAGTGCACGCACGCACGCACGCACACACACGCACACACACACACACACACACACACACACACACACACACACACACACACACACACACACACACACACACAGGACAACCCGCACTAAGGACACTTATTTAATCTCAATATGCAATGGATGTGCTGGGAGATTTGGCCCAGGACCAGAGGAGAGCGGGACACAGTCCAACAACCAATTTAAAGGCAGCATGCTCAGCAGTTGGTTGACTTTAACATCTGGCCCGGAACCAAAAGGCCATCTAATCAAATTACTCATAATATGTCAACAGAGGAGCTTGTTATCCAAATAGGACCTTGTTATTGAGTTGTCCCTATTGGTTTTACAATTAGACCAAGCCAACATTACTGTGTCTGCATCGATCTATTTCACCCATTTACTTTCCTTGTTACAAAATGCGTCCTCCTGACCCCTGGGACTAAAGGAAAAAAAAGGAAAATGTCAAGTGTGGGTTAGGGTTAGGTTACTGTGGGTGCCGCAGGTGAATAGAACAATCCAAAACATCATATAGGGGCCTTCTCCACCTGCAAAGAACCAAGGTTATAATAGTTTTGGATTTTTTTCATTAGTTTTTATTTTTATTAGTTTTGAGGTTTTGTTTTCAATTACAGTTAAGTTTTAATTAGTTTTTAAAGTGGGGTTGTTAGTCTCGTTTCGTTTTTATTTTTTGAAAATGCTTAGTTTTAGTTTCGTTTTGATTGGTTTTAGTGTTAGTTTTAGTCTTTTACGTAATATGGGGTATTTGTCAGGGGGAGAATAAAAAAGCTCCGGAAAAAGTATTGCCTAATAAAAAATCAACAAAACATCATATTGTGTGAGCTGTTCCAGTGTACAGGTGTGTGTTGTTTGAACTGAGGCTGACCTGTGTGTCATCGCTGGTGGAGTCCGCCGTCTTCTTCTTAGTTTGACCAGATGGCTGATGGGAGAAGTCATACAGCGGGTTAGGGAACTGACACGACCGCAGTTTTCCCGGTGAACCTGAGTGCAACGGTGGGGGCGTGGGAGTGTGGGGAACACACACCACAGACTATTGCCGATGATGGAGAGGTTATAATATAGCTTTATGTATTGAGAATGAGAGGCACTCTTGCCGATTTCGTAAGAGACTCGTCGCCAATTGCAAGATATTTAAAAGTTATTTGGGGCCACTACTAGACTAAGGATTTATAATGTCTGTGTTATTTTTTACCACAATTATTCTCGTGTGGCAAGATCGCGGTTCCACTAGTTTTACTAGTAGGCTAGTGTAGGCTTAGAATTATTTTCAGAAGTTAATTTAATGTTTTCCATTTAATGATTTCCTTTATCCTCATCTAATGCACACAACTGTTTTCGCCAGGTTTTAAGGCCTAGTAGGCTTTTCAGAAGTTCATTTAATGTTTTCCATTTAATGATTTCCTTCATCATCTTGCGCTAATGCACGCAGCTGTTTACGCCAGGTTTTGAGGTCTTATTTAAGTTCTTTCTCATAAGCTCGCGACCCTCCTTGCCCATCGGCCCCCATCGTTGCGCTCAGGTTCACCGGGAAAACTGCGGTCGCGGAACTGACAACAGGGCTGCATGCAGCAGTGGTGGGAAAAGTACTAGTCAAATGTTTGACCTGAGCAGTAAAAGTAAAAAAAAAACAAAAAAAAAACACTATGTTAGTAAAAGTGCGTTATTCAAAATGAACTTGAGTAAAAGTGGCATCAGAATATATACTAAAAGTAAAAGAATGTCCCATTTTCACGCATTGAAAATAGCTTGTATCCGCTATTTTCAAATAGCCCAAGTGTATAGGGCTGAAGAGGCTAACGTATGTTTTGTAATAATAATCAAAATCTATAAGTTAACATTTGGAAATCATTGTAGTGGAGTAGAAGTAAAAATTTGAATTTTACTCCAGTAAAGTAAAAGTAACTAAAAATTGTACTAGGTGATACACCATGAAATTTCACTTTTCCTATTTTAAAACCTTTTTTTGGGGTTTAGAAGGTGCTAGACCTTCTATCCTCACAAAGTCCCATTTCTGACCGTTGTGTCTTTCTCTGGTTTTGGGAAGGCGGAGGTTAAAAGCATCCCACGGGTTCTCAAAACAGGCTGTCAAGATCAGGGGCATAGTTCTACCGATTTAAAATGACTCCAATACGGAAGTAAAACTTCCTATGATTGGCCGCTAGTTGCGCTGTTTTCCCCCCCGGGCGATCGCAAAAAGAATTGTTCTCCATTGGATCCCATTCATTTCCCCCTTTCGTTTTCTAACCTTAATTAACATTTTCATGAATACTGTACGGCTGTGTTCTTCTTCGTGTGCTGTTTTTCGTGTCCATGTATCCCTGCGGTTGCACGTGACCGTTGGCAGCCAATAGCATCTCTGATGCCTTTGCAATTCTATGATGGCGATACCCATTCCAAGGGGTAGAAAAGGGCCATAGAAACCAATGGCTTCGCATCGTCCATATTTTTCTACAGTCTATGGTCCAGATTTGCTGCTGTCGCTGATGTCAGCGACGGCCGTTTTTGAAGATTTTTTTTTTATTAAAAACAAATATATATATATATATATAAAATAAAAACAAATAAAAAAGATTAACAATATGACATAAATAATTTCAAAAAATACTTTTTAAATGCATGGTGTATCACCTTTAAGTACAGTACTTGAGTACATATGCTTACTGCTTAGCAGGGGCATGCAGAGAATGTTAGAGAGGAAGGGGCTGAAATTTCTAAAAGGAATTTGGGGAGTAAATATTGAAAATAGCAGACCTCCAAGCTCACAACGCGTTGCAGCGTGACGCGTTGTGAGCTTGGAGGTCGGCTATTTTCGGTGCTTGATACCACACCGAAGTAAGCATAATCAAGTCAATATTGGAGATGTGGCGTAACAGCAAAGATTTCTACACAGAGAGGGCAACTCTTTCAACATAAGATGCTCAAGTTCGGGAGAGTTTGGACAAGACAATTCTCTTGAATGTTGCCTTCAGGTATGGCATGGAAAGAGGGCATTTGCATTTCTTTCACCATAGTAAAAACTGCATTCATGGTCTGGCACTTTCTACAGACAGATAAAAGGGCAGGGACTCAAGCCCCCTTTGATGTCTATGTGTGCACGTGCCTGCTGCTTAGTTACTTACCACTGACATGCAGCAATCATCACATGATAACTAATCGGTGTAAAGGCAAGCAGAGAGACATCGCACTACATCACTAACAGGGAGGCGAAGTCGGTTTCCCACCGCCCCCATTCACCTTTCAATTCTATCTCATGTGCTTTGGAGCTTTGCTAATTATTAATTACATCTAAAATGTGGCTGAGGGGATGTACGTAATAGTTCTGTTCTTTCAGGTGCATGTTCATTCACATAATTATGTATGACATAATCCTAGCTAGAGGCTAGGAAGTGGGGTCACTCTATTGAAAATTCATTCACCACAGCTAAATGTTGGGTCTTGATTTTGTATTATTTTCACATGCTTTGAAAGTGGAGATCAAAATGATCCAAGATGATCAAATGCGCGTCCTGCAGGCTGCAATAGTCCATGGCCAGAGGGCTATTTAAGTATGATCTAACATTACAGACCAACATCTATTGTTTAAAACAGGGGTCTTCAATGTTTTCAGGCCAAGGACCCCTTAGTTGAGAGGGAGATGAAGCAGGGACCACCACAACCTGTTCATAGATTCCATATAGTTTCATTGTTTGACAGCACAATCATCAGTGTATTTTAGATTCATGTCAATTTGTGTTTTCAGATGTTTAACCACTTGAACTGTTGACAATTAATAAACTTGGCCTTCCCCTCTGTACTTAGTCTGCTCTTTTCCCCCTCTACACCAAACCTCCTTCAGATCTGATCTGCTATTTTTGGCTAAAGTTCTCAGAATATGGACACTAGGGTTCAAGTGGTTAATATAAAAAAGGAGGAAAAAAGGTTTCTATCACTCAAAGATTTGGAGGAACCACTGTAGCAACTCTGAGGACCCCCTAGGGGTCCCGGACCCCCTGTTGAAGACCCCTGGTTTAAAATAATAGCATTTTTAAGCATAATTTATGCTTAAAAGTTTAGATTCTAATATGGCCTTTTATCGACAGGCGAAGTAATATCACTGGAAATAGTTGCCAATTTATAGCCAGTACCTAGCACAAACAGTAACTTGTCAGGAAGTCACCCAAGTAACCTTTTAGAACCTATGTTCACAATTCTCCACGGCATTCCTTTATGAAAAAAATAAAACTGCACGACAGCATATCGTCATTGTTGGGTGAACATCTTGAATGTCCAAAACCGTTTGTTTTGCATCTATAATTTTAAAAATGATTTAAACTAGTGAAAACAGCCGATCTACAAGCACACAACGCCTCGCACCGCGAGGCGTTAAGTTAACGACGATAAGTTATGTATTATTATGCCCGACAGCGACAATATATGATTCAACGCTTTGTCTGTCATGATCTGAAACAATATTGTGAAATTTTGAACACAGCACGTCATCAGTGTTGAATACAATATCATAACAATCACACTGGTAAAACATATCAGGTATCAACCTCCTCTAGTCCTTCACTGAAGGGGTCTTTGTTGTCTGCAATATTCATATCTCACACCACAGCACCGACGGTGGTTGGATAGAATCACTGCATGACATTTGTGTTAAAGTGGTAAAATCTCTCATGCCTCATGATGCACACATAATCTATTAAATGGCAAATCATGCGCCTAATTATGCACAAGTGCTGTGATATGTGAATAACAAACATGATAAATAACATGGCAACATCTGAGTTATAAAACTTAGGCAGTGGTGGAAAAAGTACTAAAATATTTTACTTAAGTAAAAGCATCAATATTGCAAAGTAGAAATACTCTGTTAGGGTGCCCTCACACCAAAATACGTATGAGAGTGGAATCCGCGTTCTGCCAATGCATTTCAATGAGAATGGAGCGGTTTTTGCAGAAATCCTCTACTGGCATGAAACCGCTCCATTCTCATTGAAATGCATTGGCGGAACGCGGATTCCACTTTCATAGGTATTTTGGTGTGAGGGCACCCTTACAAGTAAAAGTCTGGAATTCAAAATGTACTTGAGTGTTGGCACCAAAATGTACTTAAAGTACCAAAAGTAAAAGTATAAAATGCTTGAAAATAGCAGATCTACGTTGCTCATCGCAACGCCCTAGGTATAAAATAGTGCTAAAGTGCATGGTTCATTTATGTTTTATAATATTATAATGTATACAGTATCTGCAAAGTAACTAGTATCTAACGTTTTCAAATAAATGTAGTGGAGTAAAAGTACAATATTTGGATCCGGGATGTGAGTAGAAGTAAAAGTACTGGAAATTGGAAATACTCAAGTAAAGTACAAATACCTCAAAATTGTACTTAAGTACAGTACTTAAGCAAACCTACTTAGTTACTTTACACCACTGAACTTAGGTAGCCATGTACTGTCCACATATTACTTTAAAGGACAACTTTGTTTTTTTCCAACAAGGGTTCATATTTTAGATTGTAATTAGGGAAAAGTAAAGGTGAGTGTTAACATGGTTTCATTTGATTTGTTCTATTGTTTTATCACGTTTACCGTGCTAAAATGTGGGGCATGCGTACGCATGGATGGGGGCATGCGTACAAGTGGCTAAATATGTCTTTTTAGACACAATAAGCCAGCAGTTTCTTTATTGCTATTTACAGTAACACTTCTAGCCCCCGTAAGTCACATCCAACCATGAAAGGTTGCGTTGTATCTTGGGAATGGGCTTATTCTGTGTAAAATGACATATTTAGACACTTGTAAGCATGCCCCCAGCCACTGAAATAAGACTCTCTAAAACAATAGAAAGAAGTAGATTAAATAATTTTAACACTCATCTTTCATATTCTTTAATTACAATCTAAAATATGAAAATAAAGAAAAAACAAAGTTGTCCTTTAATCTTATAATAGATTTATCAACATCAAAGCAGATATAAACGACGCAATCAAGAAAAAGGGAGAAACAGTGTTTAGCCCTTCTCACAGGAAACATTAGTGGAGGCCCTGCCCTTCACTTCCTGGAATGGGCAGAGTTTTATTGATGTTTAATATCAGACAGGCAGGATACACTCTGACATGTTGAGGCTCAACAGTCTTACATAACACATTACCACCCACCCATTCAAATGATGGGGATTTAAGTAGACACTCTTTAATGAGCTACCTACTCTCTCTCTCTCTCTCTTCTACACGCACATGCACGCACACGCACGCACACACACATGCACGCACGTGACGCACGCACATGCTCGCGCTCAGGCTCAGGGCCGCCAATAGGGGGGGCAAAGGGTACTGTTGTCCCCCCTCCTGGAAATGGGGGGGGGGGGCCTGCGGTGGGGGGGCCCCCCGTTGAACGGGACTCGGGAGCAGTCTAGTTTGTGTAGGAAAGATTTGAGTGACTGTGAAAGAACTTTCTCCCAAGGAAAGATTAAGACATCATGCCGCAGTGTAGAACTGTTTTTAACAGTTTTTTTTACTTTAAAAATGAATTATTTCCCGTGAAAAATCCGCATTTTCCGGCCCACGCGGGCGAAAAATCTGTACGACGGGCCTGCGCACACGCACACACACACACACACACACACACACACACACACACACACACACACACACACACACGCGCGCACACGCACACACACACACACACACACACACACACACACACACACACAGTAGTACAAAATTATATTTTTTTGTCGCCACACACAATTGTTTCCATTGTGCTCCATTCAAACATCTAAAAAAAAAAAAAAAAAAAAACATTTTGACTACACATTTTGATAGAAGCGTCTAGTCGGCGACCTGGCCAACTCGGAAACGATGTAGATAGGGAATGAATGCCCCGCCCTTTAATGCAAACCCCATTATACTGTTGTCATAGGACCCGTTTTGACCATCTGTTTGCCTGTGTCCATTTATGCCCATATATGGAGATATCTGTATCTGTCTGTCTGTCGGCGTCCATTTTATGTCCATATATGGAGATCACTGCAGATATAGTTCTGGGTCCATTTTATGCCCATAATATATGCCCATATAGTTATCTGTCTATCTGCGTCCATTTTATGCCCATATATGGACTGGAGATCTCTGTATCTGTCTGTCTGTGTCCCTTTTATGCCCGCATATGGAGATCTTTGTGATTCTGTGTCCATTGTATGCCCATATATGGATATATCTGTTTATCTGCGTCCATTTTATGCCCATATATGAGATCTCTGTCGCTTTTTGTTTGTTTCCTCTTTAAGCAGAATATGCAGCCTGCTTAAATCTGCATCATTCAAGTCATCCTCCCAGTCCCACGCTTTGTTGCTTGTCTTATGTTTGTCTCTTTTATTTTCTTTTTCTTTTTTGGAGCGGGAGAGTGAATTCAGCTTTTTTTTTTTTAAGAGTTTTTTTTGGAGAACTTGTTTTTTTTTTTCAGTCTTGTGCTGTTGATTTAGCTTGTCTTATGTTTGTCTCCTCCGTCTGCACCTCAGCCAACCCATATCTCCACTACTGATCTCCACTGATCTCCACTCCACTACTGATCCTTTACAGCAAAAGCTGTAAAGTAATTTAAATCTGCATCATCGATGTCCTCCCAGTCACACTCTTTGTTGCTTGTCTTATGTTTGTCTCCTCCTCCATCTGTTTGTCTGTGTCCCTTTATGCCCATTATGGAGATCTCTGTATCTGTCTGTGCCTCCGACTGTGTTGCAGACACAGTGCTGGTTTCCCCCTTTAATGCAAACCCCATTATACCTGTTGTCATAGGACCCGTTTTGACCATCTTTTTGCCTGTGTCCATTTATGCCCATTTATGGAGATATCTGTATCTGTCTGTCTGCGTCCACTTTATGCCCATATATGGAGATCTTTGACCATCTGTTTGCCTGTGTCCATTTATGTCGATATATAGAGATATCTGTATCTGTCTGTCTGCATCCATTTTATGCCCATATATGGAGATCTATGCAGACACAGTGCCAGTTCCGGAAAATCCTGATGTCAGACATCAGAATCCGAACCTTTCGTGCTGGTTCCAGAAAATCGTGTATCCGGTCGGGTCGAGGCCGAGCACTGCTGCAAACCCCAATATACCTGTTGTCATAGGACCCGTTTTGACCATCTGTTTGCCTTTGTCCACTTATGCCCATATATGGAGATCTCTGCACACACAGTACCGGTTGCGGAAAACTCAGATGTCAGACATTAGCTCCGCATACGGGCATTCATTTTATGCCCATATGGAGAACGCGCATGCCGGTGGGATGAACGGTTCTCGAGATACGCGGATTACATACATACATACACACACACTAACAGAGATTTGTTGTTGACTCATGTGGCGTACGTGATGTCAGAGCCTTTTATGAAGTGATGTCACAATGAGTCAGCGCTTGCGCCGATTTCCTCCGGAACAGCCTGATGTCAACAATCAGCTCCGCATAAGGAGATTCCGAACGTTTTGCGCCAGTTTCGGAAAACCGCGAGTCGGGTCGGGTCGAGGCCCGGCACTGCACTCCGCACGGCGGCGGGGAACGTGCGTGCCGAATCTGAAGCCCGTGGGACGAACGGTTCTCGAGATACGCGGATTACAGACAGACAGACAGACAGACACGCAGAGACTTCTCGCATTTATAGATAGATTCTGTTTGTATCGTTTGTTGTTACTTAAAGCAGAAGGAAAACTGAGGGTGGCAGCATGGTGGTTGTCTGTGATCTAAAGGTTGCGGGTTCAAATCTTGCGGCTCTTTACCGTAAAGCATGTTTAGCAGACTAACAGCCAGAATCTACACTAAAGCAATACCCACAATGGGAATGGGATGGGTTAAAGCTCTATACTGTGCATTTCTGATAGTAATTCATTCCTATGTGTAAGTTAGGGCATTCTCCAAATATTCGAATATCAAAGTCACTATTCGACGTTGTTCACCGAAGTCGAATATTTGCTTATTTTTTATTTTTTTATTTTTATTGTTTTCTCTTTAAAAAATATATAGTTTATAAAGCTTGGCTAGATAGGAAGTCATAAGAATGAGTTGTCAATGCCCCTGGCGGATGAATTTGTTAATGCTCTATACCGGGGCTTTTCAAACCTTTTTAGGCTGTGATCCCCAAAATAAACATATTTGAACTGGGGACCCCCACCCTGACAAGCACTTGGAATTGCAGGTATTACATTTAATGTGACTCGGTTCCACAGATAAATATTGTGAAAATATCAGATCTACATGAGGCGTTGTGAGCATGTAGATCGGCTATTTTCACAATGTTCGCCTCTTGCTTACTTAATATTTGACAGTTTGGCCAGTTTGGCCAGTCCTGTCGAATATTCGACTATTCGAATACTTAGAGGTTGAATAATTTGAATACTAAAATCACTATTCGTGAATGCCCTAGTGTAAGTTATATGAGCCATATAGGACTCCTACCAGAAATGTGATTTAGAGGTGTAGTTAAATGTTCCCACTGCGGTGGGGCGCAGTACACTTTCTCCATATATTCAGAAACTGCATCCTGTTCTGTAATTTTCACTTCCTTTGAGATTGTTTTGGTTCCTGAGAGCAAGCTGTGACAACTATTGTTATGTAAAAGAACACAGATATGTGATGTTCATTACCGTATTTCCATAAGAGCTAAAAAGCCGCTCTTGTAATAGAGTCCCGACTGTGATCCTGAAGCAAAGACAATTCTGTCAAGCTGTGTGTTATTGTTAGTAGTACACTTAATACTTTTCTTTGGTCTTTATAAAGCTCAAAGACGACCAAAAGCACTGTGTATACTGTAGGCCTATATCAAGTGGATTAAATGGCTATAATTTTAAGTTGCTGTTTGTTGATATTGAAATGACTGTATTGTAAAACTAAAAGCACTCATGTATGAGTACTGTAAAACTGTCACTATTTATTATTGACAGTGTTTACGGTACAGAACAGAGCCTCATTACGGTCACACAGTAAGGGAGGGACACGGTAAGGGCATTACGGTAAAAGGAGCTCCCTTGCTGTGTCACTGTACTGACTGTCTTTTCCCAGACAGGAGGCCTGGGGAGTTCAGGTCAGGGGCGTCAGTTCAGAAAAAGCTAAGGTATGGCAACATGACTGGTGTCTTGCACGCGCGTGAAGGCGCGCGTGCAAGACACCAGTCATGTTGCCATACCTTAGCAACAGGCATGATACATTTATTTTAAGAAATAGATTATATTTTTTCACCCTGTTTCTATGGTTTCTTGGGCTGGATATGGCTAGCCTGGCGTTGCTCATACTAATTCCTCACTGCGTGTCGGATATTAGTCTGGACTCGGGAGCAGAATTTTCATTTCCAAGGGGTGGTTTAAAAAAATGTTAAGTTGACTTGCTCTTAATTGCTCCCTCTGAACTTCAAAGGGCTTGTGAGCTGCTGTAATTGATTGAGCCATACAAGTGTCAATAGCTCGTTAGTCACTGAAAGCATCAAAGACTTAGCCTCGCGTAGCCAGGCTTACTCATCTGCGAAGAGAAAAGCCTGGTGACAATAGAAGGCAGAAGACGTGAAGAGGGGGGGGGCTGAATTTTCCCGGAAGCTGTATTTTTGTCACAGTGCGGTGTTCCTGCAAACGTATTCCCTGCACGAAAAAAGCTGGTCTACGTCTCCTGCTCCGTCGGTTACGCTCGCAATAAACAATATACAAACAAAAACATTGATTCAAGCAATGTTACACCTATTCAGAGTGAGTTAAGAGCTACAATCTATTTTAGTTTTTTCGCTGGGGAATGTAAACAGACCCGCATCGCATGACGTAACTTCCGTTAACCGCAGCACTTCCGTCACACACTTCAAGCCCTATTGTCAACAGGGTGTCAAAGACTACAATCTGTTTGATGTCTGTAATAAGAGTGGAGGGGGGAATGTGTGTGAATACACACTGACTCGCCTGATTGGCTGAATGGTTTTGAACCAGGCCACCTCCCACCACGTGCCCCAAGCCTACAGCCCTGATTGGCTCGCCCTTTCTGAGGGCTGGTGGAAAAAGCTTATTTAATGTGAATTGCCAGACTACACAACACCACCACTACCAACAGGGGGTGGTGTTGTGCAGTCTGGTTTATTAACCAGGCTAGGATATGGCAGCCTGGAACGGTAGTTCAAGTGCAGCTAAACTTGGCATGTTATTAAACGTTCCACAATTAACAATAATGCATTGCACCTGTGCAGCTGACCTGCGGAACCTGGGATATATACCATTTTATCAAGATGGGGAGAATTAAAGTGTGGAGAATATAATTATAATACCTTGTTAAAGTGACCATTCTGTTAAATTTAGCATTTGTAGCTATTTGACTGTAATTTAACAACATAATAACCAGCACAGATAGACAAAGAGACATTCATGGATTTATATTTAAAAGTAACCCAGGGTATGGCAACTGCATACCCCTGCCATACCCAATTGACGCCCCTGGTTCAGGTATACTGTATTGTAATCCTGCTGACAAGGCCAGGAGGGTTAACCACTTAAGCTCTATTTATTTCGTCATACCATGAACATATCAGATATACAAGCTCACAATGCCTCACACCACGGCACATTGTGACATTGTGGATGTGGGGGTTTTGCTATTTTCTAAACATTATATATTTTAAACAGTCCATAGACCCAAATAGTGAAAGTGAATGTGCCTGCATGCATCCATGCATGCAAGTGTCTGCGGTGGTGAAAACCCTACAAGTGGATCTACAAGCTCATTTGTGTCACATCGCTACTGTACTTGAGAACAGTACATGTACTTGAGTAAACATACTTAGTTAGTTTACACCACTGTGTGTGTGAGAGTGCATGTATGTTTGGGAAAATAATATCGCACATATACTACAACAGACATATATACAGTGCATTATTTCAGTGTAATGCCTTCAGTTTGAAGAGGCATACAGCACATTACATTACAATGAAGTGTGTTGGGAGTAGGGACGTGTACTCAGGGGTGTCAATTGGGTATGGCAGGGGTATGCAGCTGCCATACCCTGGGTCCAGGGGGGAAAATAAAAGTTACTTTTAAATATAAATCCACAAATGTCTCTTTTTCTATCTGTGCTGGTTATTATGTTGTTAAATTACAGTAAAATAACTACAAATGGTTAACACAATTGTTACCAAGGAATCAGACCTAATTAGGAAATATGATGTCATACTGTAGAATGACATCATATGACATCATAATTAGTCCTATAAAGACTAGAATCACCACTAGTTAAGTGAAGTTCCTCAGAATAGGACTCCTAGATGTATATAGTAGAGCAGGAGCTCATAGTTAAGTTAAGTTAAGTTCAGAAGTATTATTATTATACTATTAGAACATACCAAGATAGAGGAGAAAGACTATTCCCTCAGGAAAGGCAAACTGGGACCCATTAAGGCTAATTGACTTAGATCTCAATAGAGACGGATTAGAACCTATAAGGACCACTCACACCGACCTTTTAGGAGAATAGAACTGAAGTATACTGAAGAAGAGAGCTTATTGCTCATCGACTTAGAAGGACTAAGAGTCCATTGGAAAAGAATAGAATTAGGACCTACTTTGCAATAAAGTACAGAGCTCAAGGGTGTAGTAAACATTAGAGGCCCTGGGTCCGCCGATCTATCCTATCAAGGCAAGGTATTCAGGCAAAGTATAGGAAGAAGTTGAGATAGAACTTGCTATAGTGAAGTGATCACACTCAATCTTGATTACAACAATGCTCACTTTAACAAGGTATTATTATAATTATATTCTCCACACTTTTATTCTCCCCATCTTGACGAAATTGTATATTCCCAGGTTCCGCAGGTCAGCTGCACAGGTTGCATTATTGTTAATTGTGGTACGTTTACTAACATGCCAAGTTTAGCTGCACTTGAACAACCGTTCCAGGCTGCCGCTGCCATATCCAGCCCAAGAAACCGTAGAAACGGGGGGGAAAAATAGAATGTACTTCTTAAAATAAATGTATCATGCCAAGGTATGGCAACATGACTGGTGTCTTCGCGCGCGTGCAAGACACCAGTCATGTTGCCATACCATAGCTTTTTCTGAACTGACGCCACTGCGTGTACTCAATCTGTTAGAGTTACTGTAGTTATTTACCATACAACACATACAGTATCAACTATGTGGCTAGCACACACACACGCGCGCACACAAACACAGACACACACACACACACACACACGCGCACACAAACACAGACACAGACACACACACACACACACACACACACACACACACACACACACACACACACACACACACACACACAGTCACAGTCACACACACACACACACACACACACACACACACACACACACACACACACACACACACACACACACACACACACACACACACAACGCCACCCGCTAACCTTATTAACTCCTACTAGTGCCCGGATTAAGCCACTATGTTCAGCCCCACATGTGTCTGGTACGAACTGCTCATCCATTCACAATGCTTTATGACTGGGTACAACCCACAGTCTCCCTCCACCAACCCCCTGGAAGGGGGGAACCTTTGCAAAACAAGAGTTCAGACTGAAGGGGACAGAGAGAGGCGGGACAGACAGGAGATGAGAGAGTGGGGAGAGAGAGAGAGAGAGAGAGAGAGAGAGAGAGAGAGAGAGAGAGAGAGAGAGAGAGAGAGAGAGAGAGGGGAACACAGGGCAGGAGAGGGGGTGCACGATAGACAGACAGGGGCGTCACAAGGGGGGGGGGGGGGGAGTGGGACTGAGTTACTAGGGCCCAAGGTGGAGGGGCCTGTCTTTAGCTATTGAAAATAGCAGATCTACAAGCTCACAGCACGGCACCGAGTGCCACGGTGCGAGCTTGTTGATATGCTATTTTTGAAAAGTCGTGAAAATGTGTGCAAATCTTTGATGTACTTTTTAAGCGAACATTTGTAACTCAAATTTTGCTTCTGGGGGGGTCCCTGGAACTAAATATTTTGAGAAGGGGGTCCGTGGCCAAATACATATCATTTTGAGGGGTCCTTCACATTAAAACGTTTGAGCACCAACGACATAGAAACATAGGCTTTTCAAAAAACCTTGGAAGGATTTGAAATATTCAGACTCTGCATACAAATGTTCACGATTTTTCAAAAATAGCAGATCTACAAGCTCACAGCGCGGCACCGAGTGCCGCGCTGTGAGCTTGTATATCTGCTATTTTTCAATAGTTAAAGCACAAAATGTGAGTGAATCCTTGTACCCAGGGCCCAGAATTTGGTGCGACACCCCTGTAGACAGAAGTTGGTTAGAAGAGGCTGAGGATGAACAGGAAATCGGGGGAGGAATTGGGGGCGTAAAATGCTTACATTTTCACCTGTAAATACATTTGTGGGCGTGTCTACAGGCACCAAAGTACCCTGCCGAGTGGCCTGTCTGCCACGCCACTGGGGTTCGGGTCGGGTGCATTTCACTTTAACTGTTATGTACCGAGAATATGACTTGGTGGTGGGTGGCGTGGACAACATTTAAGTTACAGTAACAACATGAATAGACATTTCCCAGCAGACCAGGAGAATGTAGGGGGGGATATCAATTAGTAGCTACTCCTGTGAAAAATTGGGTGTGTTCCCTTCAGTCTGCAGTCGCTGAAGTGATGCAGTTATTCGACTGTAGGTTTCATGATTAATGGTCACTCTGTTTTCACTTTAGTTAGAGAAGAAGTTAACCCCTCCTTTCTTTATTTATTTTTTCCTCTTTACTGTTTCTACTCATACATTTCTTAACTACTTTTTATATATATTTTTTTGTTATATTGTATTATTACTATTATTATTACTACTCTGATTGTTTAAAAAGGAAAAAAAAGAAACTCTTGTATGATACACTGTTAAACAAGACCTTTATATTCAAATATGTGTATACATTTTTAGTGGTCATGTTACATGTCTTGTGACTTGTGGCTTGTATGTGTCGGAACAATAAAAACTGTAAAAGAGAAGAATTTAACTTCACGTTTCTCTTGTTCCAAATAATGTTTAAATAAATGTTTTACGGCCCGGGCCACCGGCCTGGTGGGCCGGGCACCCTCGGCTGCAATGCCAGCCCGACAGCGTGTCGCGGGTTCGAGTCCCGTGCCGACGACCTTTGCTGCGTGTCGCTCCCATAGACTGTAAAAGAAAATATGGACGAAGCGAAGCCATTGGTCTCTATGCTGCGAAAATGAAGTTTTTTTTGTCCCTTGTATGGGTGTCGCCATCATTGTTTGAATGGTACCCCAGGAATCATAAGGAATGCTATTGGCTGCCAACGGTCACATGCAACCGCAGGGATACATGGGAGAATGTGGTCGGAGCCTCCCGAAATAAAGCACACGAAGAAGAACACAGCCGGCTGGTATCAGTTTAGTCGGTCACGCCCCCCACAACTTTATCATCAATTTTAACATAAATGGGACCATATTTGCACAAAACGCATATCATGGTGATGGGAGTTTTTCACTAGCGACAGGAACCATAAAGTATTTATGACAACGTTTATTAAGGTTAGAAAATCAAAGGGGAAAACGAATAGGGTCCAATGTAGACACATTCTCGGGTACCTCGCGGGGGGAAACAGCGCAACTAGCGGCCAAACATAGGACGTTTTAGTTCCCTATTGGATTTGTTTTAAATCGGCGGAACTATGCCCCTGGTCACTCCCCATCTCTCTCCCCATTTCCTGTCAGTCTACTGTCCTATCAAATAAAGGCATAGCTTTACAACGATTTCAGAGGGAAGTATCTGGTTGTGTTGGTATGTGGGAGCACACATATTGTTTGACCCAAAATCCAATCCATTGCCATTTTGAAACATTTCGGTCCACCACGGATTGTCAACTTGGACGCTGTGCGAGGCCATCAGCCAGCTTGCTTGGGCGGCATGGGCACAACTAGTATTTATTTTCATTTTTATCTGTACATTTCTATCCCCATCTGATGGTAAATCTCTACATTTCCTGGGAACTGTAGACATTTGCTGGTCTGTTGGGAGGGTATGTACTGTATTTCAGCAACCAGAGGAGTACACAATCACTGACAACCACTTCTATTGTGTGTATTTCTTTCATTGCGTAACACTGGGCTGCAATTTCACTTTCAAGTGTTCTGTTTTGAAACAGAGCTCAAGGTTAAGGTTATGTACAAAGGTTGCTGCAATGTCCTTGCTATTGTTGTGCAGAATTCAACTTTTTATGCAATTTCTGGCTTTGAAATAACACAGTGGAACGGGATAGCTTCAAATCACTGTGTGCTGTGAAAATACAGACATGATATAACAAGAGAAGTTACAGTACTGGAATTTACCAATAGACGTTTGTAGGGAATTCTGTCAAAGTGGGTCATCTCCACACTATAAGCTACATCTTGAAGCAAGCTATTGAGCAGCGGGCCAGTTTCACATGTGAACGTGAAACACATTCAGTGAACAAAATGTTCCCAGGAGAATATACTCCCCGCCCATTTTGTCCAGTTCTAAGTTCTATGCCAGCTGGGCCACAGGCTCCCCGGCCATCACAGGCTCATACAGAACCAACAAAGTCTTACAGGTCAATGACCAGCCAAATGCTTGATTGACACAGAAGAAAACACAGTTAGATGACCTACTTTTTATTAATCTGAACCAGGAGATGTACTGCATGGTGAAACACTGTTATGACCAAGCGAAAGCCCAGGCTATGACCCAGATTGTATACAAAACACTAAGGGCAGTGTTCCCAGTTCCATATCAGTACGCTGTTAAATCAAGGTCAGTGCCATAAATTTGGGTTTAGTGATCTGATTATTCATCCTCTGTAGTTTCATCTATTAGTTGCGGGTGAGTTTGATTTGTGAGATGTGTCAAAGACTAAAAAGTAAATGCCCAATATGGCAAATACAAGAAGAAAGAATGCGTATGCACGCGCGCATGCACGCGCGCACGCACGAACGTACGCACGCACGCGCGCGCGCACGCACGCACGCACGCACACACACACACACACACACACACACACACACACACACACACACACACACACACACACACACACACACACACACACTAATTCAGTTTAATACTTTTCCTGACTTATCATGTGTACACCCAATTAGACCCATACATAAATGACAGTATAACTTAACCACTTCAAACGAACTGTTTCATAATCATTATCAATGCCTTGCAGTCAACAGGTGCATTGGATTCAAACGTTGCCCTGTTGTGTGTAGGTGTAATATTGCAGGCTCTTTGCAAGTTTGGTAAAGGTTGCGTAACATCCTCCAAGGTGGAAAAACAAATGACAAACTAACAGCTGGAGAGTGAGGGAAAGAAATTGCCAACACACTCATAGCCTGCCAGAAGAGTTCAATGGTAGGTGAGAACAACGTTGGGTTTTGTAATTGCAGAATGTTTTGCAAGGTTTCGATGTATGGGTTTATGTGTAGGGCATATATTTTTAAGGAGGTATGGTTGTGTAAGGCCACGACTATCAATTACATTTTCGATTAATTACAAAATAGAGATTGAGAATGTTTTTCATACATCTTTTGATTTGATTTATTTGAAAAAGCAATAAAAAACACATGGTTATTGCAATTTGAGGATGTCACAAGAATGTCCTGATACTTATTTCCATTGAGGTCCTCTAACACTTAGCAGTTAATAAGTTAAAATACAAATAAATCACAATACAAAACACATGGCATATACAGTACATATATAACAACAAGTGCTCCCTTATCATTCCCTAAACCAGTGGTTCTCAACCTGTGGGTCGGGACCCCCAAGGGGGTCCCCAAATTATGTTGGGGGGTCCCCAGATGATTAACTTAATGTGCAACACTGTTTTCTCACTCGACAGTAAACAAACCAACATAAAGTTTAAGTGTATATATAGGGTATCTGCACATTTCTTAAAAAATTTAAGGACTTTAATAGCTCTGAAATGACAAATTAAACATTGGCCAAATTGTCAAATATTAGAGGCAGAAATTGTGAAAATAGCCGATCTACATGCTCACAACGCCTCGCAGCGCGAGGCGTTGTGAGCATGTAGATTGGCTATTTTCACAATAGAACCATGTTGTACAAAATATAATGCCTCAACTCTTAGAGCTCGTCAGGGTGGGGGGTCCCCAGTTAAAATATTATTATTTTGGGGGTCGCGGCCTGAAAAGGTTGAGGACCACTGCCCTAAACGAATGAGCCTCTATAGATGAACCTTTTGTCAGCTGCTTAAAAAACATCAGATTGGTTGTCAGCGAAATTCAACAAATCGACTGACCACTTAGGTGTTACTATAGGATATACTTTGTCATATAATGGAGTTGTGTCAAAATTGTGAAAGCTCTATTATAGTCAGGTTGTGCTTCTGCTATTTTAACTATTTTAGATGTTTTTAACTTGTCAACAATTATCAGATGCCCCAAATAAGGTTTGATTATTTATTGATTTTATTAAATGATGCAGAGATAGGCGAACCTACAGTAGGAATAGGAGGGTGCATGTATGCATGCATATGCATCTCTATGTGCATATATACTGTATGTTTCATTAACCTAAGGTGAGAGCCGGTAAGGAAAGTAGAGCCAGTGGTGGAAAAAGTACTCAAATGTTTTACTAATATAAAGTATTGATACTTCAATGTAGAAATACGTAGTTTCTAGTATAAGGGTGCCCTCACACCAAAATACCTATGAGAGTGGAATCCGCGTTTCGCCTATGCATTTCAATGATAAGGGAGCGTTTTTTGCAGAAATCCTCTGCTGGTATGAAACCGCTTCATTCTCATTGAAATGCATTGGTGGAACGCGGATTCCACTCTCATAGGTACTTTGGTGTGAGGGCACCCTAAGGGTGCCCTCACACCAAAAGAGTGGAATCCGAGTGGAATCCGCCAATGCATTTCAATGAGAATGTAGCGTTTTTTGCAGAAATCCTCTACTAGCAAAAAACACTCCATTCTTATTGAAACGTATTGGCGGATTCCACTCTAGGTATTTTGGTGTGAGGGCACTCACACCAAAATACCTATGAGAGTCGAATCCGTGTTCCGCCAATGCATTTCAATGATAAGGGAGCATTTTTTGCAGAAATCCTCTGCTGGCATGAAACCGCTTCACTCTCATTGAAATGCATTGCCGGAACGCGGATTCCACTCTCATAGGTATTTTGGTGTGAGGGCACCCTAAGTCCGGAATTCAACATTTACTCTATGAGTAAAAATACAAAAAAGTATTGGTATAAAAATGTACTTAAAGAGCAAAAGCAGAAAGTACTAATTTTGCAGAATTTCACCATTTCACAAGTTTTCAAATGTATAAAAATCCTATGAAAATAGCAGATCTACAAGCTCACAATGCGTCGCATCGCGATGCATTGTGAGCTTGTAAAGTTGTAGACAGCTATTTTCAAATGTCCGAAATGGGTTGCAGTGGGTAATGTATGATTTGTAGTAATAATCAAAACCTACAAACTAGTCACTAAAGTTTTCAGTTAAATGCAGTGGAGTAAAAGTACAATATTTGCATCCGAGATGTAGTGGAGTAGAAATGTAATGGAAATAGGAAATACTCAAGTAAAGTACAAATACATCAACATTGTACTTACAGTAAGTAGGCCTACAGCACTAAGTATCCAATCCAATCCAATCCACTTTATTTATATAGCACATTTTAAAAACAGAGTTTACAAAGTGCTGTACAGAGAATCACGGCTAAATACACAAAGGCTAAGATACAAAAAAAAAGCAACAAAACAAAAGTAAATGTACTTAGTTACTTTCCACTACTGAGTAGAGCCAAGACAGAGGTAATCCTAAGGCAGTGCCATTTATGTTCTATTCCTGTATGGCTGCAATATGTCCATTGATACTATATGTGAGGTAATCATGAAGTCAGATGGAATTCCATGGAACATTATGTGCCATGGGCAACTCGCTATTTTACAGTGGTCTGTGAGGGGCCATATACGCAAATGTTTTTCATATACTGTAATTTTCTCGGTCTGTGTGTGTGTGTGTGTGTGTGTGTGTGTGCGTGCGTGCGTGCGTGTGTGCATACGTGTGTGTGTGTGTGTGTGTGTGTGTGTGTGTGTGTGTGTGTGTGTGTGTGTGTGCGCGCGTGTGTGTGTGCAAAGAAATTATGCTGCTGCCTCTTTTGATTATTGTAGCAGAGTACTGTTAACACAATTCAGCATATGGCCATGTGCCCTTTCCATGAAATATGCATATATGGGTGCTTAAGGGAAATGTGGTCGCATTTAATATAGGTAAATGAAAGGAAAACTAACCCTGGTTTAGTGGAACTAGACTTAAGGAGGCTACGTCACGAAACTATATAATCTTTTAATACAGAGTTTTCATTGAGCTAGTGTGGTCTATCACTCCAAGGAGTTTTAACATAATTTATTTTCATGGAAGGAATTGAAACCTCAACAAGCGCTCATATGTCATATTGTCAAACATGTTTCTACAAGGTGTGTGCTGTTTTACAGCACAGTACAATACTAGAACATGGACTTAACTGGATGCTAACTGTCTAAACCAGTGTTTCTCAAATGGGGATACGTGTACCCCTAGGGGTATACAGAGGTACTACAGGGGATACTTGGAAAATGAAAACATGTATTTTACTGTTATGTTTAATGATAAAACATTGACATATGTATGTGAATGTGCTGCTCTGAAAAGCTTTAAACCAAAATAAGTACAAATTTTGACTAGGACGACTGAATAGTTGACTAGTTACTGAATAGAAAACAATAGGCTACTTTTATTTTCTATGAGAGTGCAAATGGAAGGGCTCGTACACTCTGGGTAGCCTAAAATGTCTGATTTGAAAGTTTTGCTTCACGGCTCAAAACCTCTCTCGGGTGTCAAGAGGTTATAATGCATGTTTCTGTGCATGATGTCAGAGAACATTCTGACTTACATTCATGTAGGTCGTGCATGCACCGTCCAAAACTCTTGAGGATGTGAGCTTCTCCCCAACCAGGATATCGTCGTTGTCGGGTGGAAACCTCGTATCTCCAAGTTTCAAATTTGTATGTTCTTTCGCAAAGTAAAGCCCTGCTTCATCACACAAGGCCGTCGCACAAAACTAGTGAAAACAGCCGATCTACAAGCACACAAAGCCTCGCACCGCGAGGCGTTGTGTGCTTGTTTAAATCAATTTTAAAATGAAAAACTAACGGTTTTGGACATACAAGGTTTCCACCCGACAACGACGATATATACAATGGATGGCGTGCCGGTAAAAACCACAGCCATATAACGTATACAGCTATACCGTCTGCCGATACCAGCAGGATCCGATGCAGCTTTTTCCACCAGGCAGCCAGGCTTATGTATAATGGACAATAAAGTTAGCGTAAGAGTTACTTTCTGTTTAAAACAAAAGGCTTTTGCGAAAAAGGTTAAAGCTCTATATTCAATGATTGATTGAAGACTGTATTAGAAGTTTGCATAGAAAGACGGTACAGTCCACTGTTACAAGGTCAACTAAAAGGAGATTCTAGTAAAGCACTTGGCTTATTTACACAGGAAACCATTGATAAAAATGTATAATTCAGACGATAATCGTTACTGGAGTTTGTTCATTAACAGGAGTCGCTCCTTTTCTTTCCAATTCTCTCTCCTTAATAAACAGAAAATACATTTCCAGGTATTCCAAATGGATACATTTTCATTCATCAGCTTACATTTTATAGTGTTCCAGTTCCAATTTTGTCTGCTCATTTCTTTGTGTCGTCACTTGTTTCATCACATTTCATCACATTTCACTGGTTTATCCTGTATCCTGTACTGTATGAGTTGATTGACTTCTATTCTAATTCTAATTAGGGTCCTGCTTAACCTTCCCTATCAGACTCACCTCACCGCTACTCACCAGTTAAGAGTGGGGTGGCTCAGAGTAGATGACAGAGTACAGCAACTTGCAATGGGCCTGGTGTACAAGATACACTACACCACTATGATACCCAAGTACCTGTCAAAATACTTTATAAACATTAAGGATGTCCATAATTACAACACCAGAGGCAGCGCCACAGATCACTTTCAACCCAGAGTCAAAACCAACAAAGGGTCAAACTCTTTTTTCTGCTATACCACCAAAATATGGAAAGCCTTACCGAAGGCCATAAAGGAGTGTGGATCACTAGCATCCTTTAAAATTGCCCTGAAAAACCACTTACAGTCAGCAGCCGTTCGCAACTGGTAAAAAAAACTAACCTAGCCCAACCCTACCCTCCCCTGCCCCTTCTTTGTATATACTTACTGTTTGTTTTGAATTACTGTTTTCCTTTTTTTTTTTGTTCTCTCATTTTTATTTTTATTTACATATCTACTGCATAGTACTGTGTTCTATTCGTCTGTCATTCAATGTTATATGAGATACTTTAAAGGTTTCCTGTGGAAATAAGATTAGTCTTTTCATGGATCTCCTTTTAGTAGACCTTACCAGTGAACTGTACCGTCATGAAACTGTACCTTTTCCTATGCAAACTTCTAATAAAGTCTTCAATCAATCAATCAATCAATCAAATCTTTCCCGATTGGATTAAATTGGTATCGTGAACTGAAAAATGATTCTCTTTGCCAATTGTGATATTTTTATTATAATCAAAGTTGTCTATGTATAGATGACAGTTTCATTGCTTGACAGCACAATCATCAGTGTATTTTGGTTTCATGTCAATTTGTGTTTTTAGATATTTAACCACTTGAACCGTCAATACTTAATAAACGTGACCTTTCACTCTGCACTTAGTCTGCTCTTTATCCCCTCTACACTTTGCAGAAAATAGCCAATCTACAAGCTCACAACGCCTCGCAGCTTGTAGATTTGCTATTTTTGGCTAAAGTTATCAGAATAGGGACATAAGACAGTGTTCAAGTGGTTAATATAAAAAAAAAAGGGGGGGGGGTAGTTTCTATCACACAAAGATTTGGAGGACCCCCTGTAGTGGCTCCCGGGTCCCGGACCCCCTGTTGAAGACCCCTGTAATTGTCCATATACTGTATGTCACTTCCGCCTGTATGTAAACACTAACACTGATGAAGGCCTGCATGCCCGAAACATGGCTGCTTGGTGCTGCTGCTGCAGATCATAAACTTTATTTAAAAAATAAAATCCTAAGACTTCTAAAGAGGGTCCGGATTGTATCTTCTGTATGCATGCACACACACACACACACACACACACACACACACACACACACACACACACACACACACACACACACACACACACACACACACACACACACACACACACTAACATGTTCTAATTTCCTATCACTGCCCCCTGAGTACCAGCGGAGGCCACAAGACAAGACACAATATTGCTCTGGGTTTTTACATAATTCTCATACACCCATAATCACATTACCACACATTACACAACATGTTCATGGCACATTTGGACAGAATCCATTCAAATTGTCCTCATTCTGGAAAAGGAAATTATGTTCTCACAGCAGCAGCAGTTTTAAATAAACAGTCATTGTCAAACGTTTCCTCTCAGTTCCCGTTATCACCTTCAATACAGGGCAGATACGGAACCCCAGTGGAGTACGAGGCTGCAAAATGAACACCATATTACCACACCTCATCAGCCAACCAACCGTGTATGCATGTATCATACATGGGCAACTGGTGGCCCGGGAGCCACATGCGGCCCCCAACTTCACTTAATGTGGCCTGCTGGTTAATACTGGAATACTGATATATTATAGGGCATTCACCAAATCTTCGAATATCAACGTTGTTTACCGAAGTCGAATATTCGCTTATTTCTATTTTTTTATTGATTTCTCTTTAAAAAAGATATAGTTTATGAAGCTTGGCTAGATGGGAAGTCATAAGAATGAGTTGTCAATGCCCCTGGTGGATGAATTTGTTAATGCTCTATACCAGGGGTTCTCAAATCTTTTTAGACCGTGACCCCCAAAATAAACATATTTGAACTGGGGACTCCCACCCTGACAAGCACTTGGAATTGTAGGTATCAATGTGGTTCCACAGATAAACATTGTGAAAATAGCCGATCTACATGCTCACACCGCCTGCTTACTTAATATTTGACAGTTTGGCCAGTCCTGTCGAATATTCGACTATTCGAATACTTTGAGGTCGAATAATTAGAATACTAAAAATCACTATTCGTGAATGCCCTAATATAGTATTGAGTTCAGCTGTTACAATTCCAACCATGCAGACATGACTCACTTTAATTACTTCAGTCTATATTAGTAGCTTAATGACTTAGCACTAATCTTTTTTTACATGCAATGTATTTGTATTTAAGCTCAAAGTTACATCAGGAACATATACATGCATTTGAAAAATGTAACTTTTCATGGTTCCAATTCAAAATGGCTAAAATAGCTGATCTACAAGCTCAAAATGTGTCAAACTTGCGACATGTTTTGATCTTGTAGATCGCCTATCTAGTGCATTGTGGCCGTCCGGAGTTAATAAAAAAAAAAGTGTCTCTCTCTCATCATTAAAGTTGCCCACCTCTGGTGTATGCCATAGACCAGGAGTTCCCAAACCCTTTTGTCTCAGGGCACCCCAAACATATTTTTTTAATCCGAGGCACCCCTACATTATAATTTTCAGTCCCAGCAGCTTATATTTATAGCATACCCAGCTGGCACACGACGTCCGTTGACGTTGATTTTTGGTTGGATTTAGGTCGCGACGTCAGCTAACCAAAATCCAACGTTGGACCAACGTCAACTTCCAACGTTGTATCAACGTATTAATTTGACGTCAATTGACGTTGTTATTTGGTTGGTTTTAGGTTGTGTTGGTAACTGACCAATAACCAACGTCTGTTCAACGTATTATCCCAACGTCATCCTGACGTCGAATACTGACATTCTGTTGTCGGATTTTTGACCAAACCTCAATGTCTGCCCAACGTTATTATGACAACGTCCACACAACGTTGCAGTCTAACATCATCAGACGTTGATATTTGGTTGGTTTTAGGTTGTGTTGGTAACTAACCAATAACCAACGTCTGTTCAACGTATTATCCCAACGTCAGGTTGACGTCGAATACTGACATGCTGTTGTCGGATTTTTGAACAAACCTCAATGTCTGCCCAACGTTATTTTACTAACGTCCACACAACGTTGCAGTCTAACATCATCAGACGTTGACATTTGGTTGGTTTTAGGTTTTGTTGGTAACTAACCAATAACCAACGTCTGTTTAACCTATTAACCCAATGTCAGGTTGACGTCGAATACTGACATGCTCTTGTCGGATTTTTGACCAAACCTCAATGTCTGCCCAACGTTATTTTACTAACGTCCACATAACGTTGAAGTCTAACATCATCAGACGTTGATATTTGGTTGGTTTTAGGTTGTGTTGGTAACTGACCAATAACCAACGTCTGTTCACGTATTATCCCAACGTCATCTTGATGTCGAATACTGACATTCTGTTGTCAGATTTTTGGACAAACCTCAATGTCTATCCAACGTTATTATGACAACGTCCACACAACGTTGCAGTCTAACATCATTAGACGTAGATATTTGGTTGGTTTTAGGTTGTGTTGGTAACTAACCAATAACCAACATCTGTTCAACGTATTATCCCAACGTCAGGTTGACGTCGAATACTGACATGCTGTTGTCGGATTTTTGACCAAACCTCAATGTCTGCCCAATGTTATTTTACTAACGTCCACACAACGTTGCAGTCTAACATCATCAGACGTTGACATTTGGTTGGTTTTAGGTTGCGTTGGTAACTAACCAATAACCAACGTCTGTTCAACCTATTATCCCAACATCATGTTGACGTCGAACACTGACATGCCCTTGTCGGATTTTTGACCAAACCTCAATGTCTGCCCAACGTTATTTTACTAACGTCCACATAACGTTGAAGTCTAACATCATTAGACATAGATATTTGGTTGGTTTTAGGTTGTGTTGGTAACTAACGAATAACCAACGTGTGTTCAACGTGTTTTCCCAACATCAGGCTGATGTTGAATCACTGACATGCTGTTGTCGGATATTTGACTGAACCTCAGTGTCTGTCCAACGTTATTATAATAACGTCTACACAACATTGCAGTCTAACGTCATTAGACGTTGACATTTGGTTGGTTTTAGGTTGTGTTGGTAACTGACCAATAACCAACGTCTGTTCGACTTATTATCCCAGCGTCATCTTGACGTCGAATACTGACATGCTCTTGTCTGATATTTGACCAAACGTCAATGTCTGCCCAATGTTATTATGACAACGTCCACACAACGTTGCAGTCTAACATCATCAGACGTTGATATTTGGTTGGTTTTAGGTTGTGTTGGTAACTGACCAATAACCAACGTCTGTTCGACGTATTATCCCAACGTCATATTGACGTTGAATACTCAGATGCTGTTGTCGGTATTGAGGTTTGAGACCAAACCTCAATGTCTGCCCAACGTTATTTTACTAACGTCCACATAACGTTGAAGTCTAACATCATCAGACGTTGATATTTGGTTGGTTTTAGGTTGTGTTGGTAACTGACCAATAACCAACGTCTGTTCGACTTATTATTCCAGCGTCATCTTGACGTCGAATATTGACATGCTGTTGTCGGATTTTTGACCAAACATCAATGTCTGCCCAATGTTATTATGACAACGTCCACACAACGTTGCAGTCTAACATCATCAGACGCTGATATTTGGTTGGTTTTAGGTTGCGTTGGTAACTAACCAATAACCAATGTCTGTTCAACGTATTATCCCAACGTCATATTGATGTTGAATTCTGACATGCTCTTGTCTGATATTTGACCAAACATCAATGTCTGCCCAACATTATCATGACAACGTCCACACAACGTTGCAGTCTAACATCATCAGACGTTGATATTTGGTTGGTTTTAGGTTGTGTTGGTAACTGACCAATAACCAACGTCTGTTCGACGTATTATCCCAACTTCAGGTTGACGTTGAATACTCAGATGCTGTTGTCGGTATTAGACCAAACCTCAATGTCTGCCCAACGTTATTTTACTAACGTCCACATAACGTTGAAGTCTAACATCATCGGACGTTGATATTTGGTTGGTTTTAGGTTGTGTTGGTAACTAACCAATAACCAACGTCTGTTCAACGTATAATCCCAACGTCAGGTTGATGTCGAATTCTAACATGCTCTTGTCGGATTTTTGACCAAACCTCAATGTCTGCCCAACGTTATCATGACAACGTCCACACAACGCTGCAGTCTAACATCATTAGACATAGATATTTGGTTGGTTTTAGGTTGTGTTGGTAACTAACCAATAACCAACGTCTGTTCAACGTATAATCCCAACGTCATATTGACGTCGAACACTGACATGCTCTTGTCGGATTTTTGACCAAACCTCAATGTCTGCCCAACGTTATCATGACAACGTCCACACAACGCTGCAGTCTAACATCATTAGACATAGATATTTGGTTGGTTTTAGGTTGTGTTGGTAACTAACCAATAACCAACGTCTGTTCAACGTATAATCCCAACGTCATATTGACGTCGAACAATGACATGCTCTTGTCGGATTTTTGACCAAACCTCAATGTCTGCCCAACGTTATCATGACAACGTCCACACAACGTTGCAGTCTAACATCATTAGACGTAGATATTTGGTTGGTTTTAGGTTGTGTTGGTAACTAACAAATAACCAACGTGTGTTCAACGTGTTTTCCCAACATCAGGCTGATGTTGAATCACTGACATGCTGTTGTCGGATATTCGACCAAACCTCAGTGTCTGCCCAACGGTATTATGACAACGTCCACACAACGTTGAAGTCTAACATCATCAGACGTTGATATTTGGTTGGTTTTAGGTTTTGTTGATAACTGACCAACGTCTGTTCAACGTATTATCCCAACGTCAGGTTGACTGCTTAACTTACAATGCTGTATGCATTGCAAAGGATTATGCTTTGCTGGGGATAAAAACAGAACATCTCTGGTTAAAGACCACATAAAGTATGCAGTTTAAGGGACAGTAAGGTGTCATTACAGTTAGGGACATCTGAATGTTTATGAAATTAAATTAATTTGGATCATAGCATTCATTGGACTATCAGTGTCTCTCTTGAATGTAATGGTAGTTACAGGTAAGCATGAGCATTCAGTTAATCTTGGATGTGAACAAGACCAGTATAACGGGGGAGTTTATTGGCATGGACATAGTGAACAAGGTATCTAGCAAGAATGTCAAAGTTCCTTGATAAGCAACCCCTGAGGACACTAGCCACTTCATTGGTCCAGCGTACCATTACATTGGCTCAACAAAAAACTAAAGATAGGTTGCAACAGTGCCGATTATAAATGAATGTGGGTTGTCCTTAAAGTCCAAGACCATTTCAATTTCAATGTTTTGAATCCTAAATAAGAGCTAGTGTATCTAATCTGAAATGACAGGAACTTAGAGGACAAGTAGGCCTATATTTCTTCAGTGGGGGTATAACAAAATGCATTGTGGCCTAAACTCGGGCGATAAAGAGAGAAAGACAGACAGACAGATAGGCACACCATGATGCTTATCTAACAGTACACAGCAGAATGCTGTGACAATGACCTCTGAATCTTGCCTAGAGTCCATGATTAAAGGCATATCATTCAGCCACAGAAGGGCTTACATAGGCTAGAAATGGCTAACTGTTAATGGAAAGGTCTTGACCTCAGCTGTAATAGGTCATTGTTGAACATCTATGGGACACCATCAAATGGGGTATACCCATTTAAAGATAAAAACAACATATCCCATAATATCTCCTGGCACAGGGATCATCAATGTCTGTACATTGACACATGTGGCGAGACTTGCCTTTGACCATGGTAGATTTTAGATTTTGTTTTTAAATAACAATGTTGTAATTTTGATCATGAGACTAAATTTCTGTCCCAGTCTCCAGGGTTTCTTCAGGATATGTATGACATTATATTCCACTAGTGGAAAAAAAGTTTCCATTATATAATGTTTCCAAGGTCCATTATTTATTCAGCAGTTAAATAGTGTTATTGTGACAGTAATCATTGCTATTTATATAGTGTTTGTTTAGTAATGTTAGGTTGGTTCCAGCCTTCCAGGTGGTCCCCAGCTAAATGATGGGGAGTTGATAACCAAATGGACCCCTATAGATCTTTTAATTACTGTAAAATCAAACCAAATGTACAAGCTAAATTATTTTTTACACATGATCTGTATTCCTAAATTATTAGGTATGAGACTGAGAGGCTAAATCTCACTAAATGGTGGTCCATGGCTCAAATGCATAATTGACAAACACTGATTTTGTGCCATGGTTCTCAAAGTGGGAGTGGGAGCTAGAAGTGATTAACAGGAGTGTGTGTGTGTGTGTGTGTGTGTGTGTGTGTGTGTGTGTGTGTGTGTGTGTGTGTGTGTGTGTGTGTGTGTGTGTGTGTGTGTGTGTGTGTGTGTGTGTGTGTGTGGTACATGGCTCATTTGTAATGTATTTTGTAGTCTTTCAACTTTTGTTTTTCTTCTGTCAACAGAAAATTCCAACGTCGAAAAGAAGTCTATGCAATATGGTAGGTTAAGTCTCCTCTTACCACCCTTTAGCAAAGTCTTTTTTAATCCAGGAAATCCAG
This sequence comes from Nannobrachium achirus, assembly GCF_963921795.1. Taxonomy (NCBI): domain Eukaryota; kingdom Metazoa; phylum Chordata; class Actinopteri; order Myctophiformes; family Myctophidae; genus Nannobrachium; species Nannobrachium achirus. The sequence continues at coordinate 918,498 of NC_137824.1, forward strand.
TAGTAATCCACAATAGGAAAATAAAAGGTATCTTCATCCTGTGGTATAATATCCAAGATCCAATATAGAATACAGCATGACTTTTGCATGAGACTTCTCCTTCTCTTCTTACCCTGTACTGCCAAAGCTGCACTTCACAGGTGTTACAAACACGTCTGAATGCCAATCTACTGCAGCCAATCACTGCAGGAACTAGTCAAGTACTAAATAATATACTGTACATGCTCATATTATGCAATGTGTTCTTGTAGATAATTTTGTGTCTAATGCAACATTGTTGTTTGATGGAGTATGATAAAATCTAACCTATTCATTTCCTTTTTCACTCTCTCTCTGTTACATGAGGTGTCTCTGTGGTGGTATGAGGTGATCCTGGGAGCTAAGCCAACCAGGTAATTTACTTAATTAATAATGATTTATTTGAACTGAGAAGCCATTCTACAGCCTCACATTGTGTGTGCTTGTAGATCAGCTATTTTTGTGACTTCGGTCCATTATATCTCCCCTTTAATGATTGAATGATTGCACTCTCCCACAGTAATAAGGAAAATAAAAAACAACACATGTTGACCATTTTTACACTTTGTTAATTTTAAGCTCAGTGTCAGCTAGCCCACAATGAGAGTAAATGCCAGCAGAACAATATTGCAAGCCATTTTGGCAAAACCTTGATCGGCGCTACCCACACGTTAGGTTGTGTAGCTCATGCCTCGAATGCCCGATGCTTACAAGCTGTACTTTGTTGTAAAGGTGACGAATCAATGATAAAAATGATATAAAACAATACAAATTGGTATTATTAAAGGGGAGATAATGGCCCGAAGTCAAGTTTCCTTTCTTTTTGTGCTGATTTTATTTCCTTTCTCTCTGTGTCTCAGGTGCCGTACGTTGGGTGGCTGCTTGTTCTTGTGACGCAGTGTCCAGTCCTGTCTTATGTGGAAGCAAACATGTATGAACTAGTCACTAGTCTGTTTTCACTTCTCCCTCTCTCTCTCTCTCAGGTGTCTGCTGTGCTTGTCCCGCCTTTCCTTTGGGATAGACTTGGTGGTTTCTACTCTTGGGAGATAACAACCAGGTAGTCTGATCATTGTTTTGTACTAAATAGCCAATCTACAAACTGTTGTGCGATGGAAAATTATAACGCTTTGATTGGGTGTCTAACCTCTCTTTCTCTCTCAGGTGGCGTGACGTGTCTGATAGTCCTTTCGGACCTGGTGCCAGTGGTTGACAGGATAGAGGATGGAGAGAGGAGCAACATCTCTGTGATGACCAAGCTTTTAAGACCTTGGTAGGCTTTATATGAGTCACAGTATAAAGTGCATGTTTCAACATGGAAGAAGAGGAGGTTCGCACACTGTTCCAGAGCTCCGGTAAATAGTTATTATTCTATCCTAATAAACTATTTACTGGAGCTCTGGAACAGTGTGTGAACCTCCTCCTTCCATGGTGTGTATATTATATATTCCTTGGTTCGGCACCTGTAAATCTTTGGAGATGTGCTTGCTTCCCTCTCTGCATGTTTCAACATACAATATGAATTAACCCTTGTGTGATGTGGTTTTCTGTGTCTGCATAATTATTTGTTTAATTATTCTAGGCGATGGCCTGTCTGCATGTTTTCATTTTTTCGCAGCTTAACCACTGGAACCCCCTCTTATGACAATGTCATGATATGTGAAAATTATGTGAAAATAAATAAATACAATTTTGCATGAATGTAGCTTATAGACCTGCTGTTGCTGAGCAGATTTGGTGTAGAGGGTTTAAAAAAGCGGATCACCCTGGGCCACCTGATCAACAAGGGATCAAGAGATTATATGCCATGTTTACAAAAGAACCTTACCCTACTATATTGTTCACAAAAATGTAATATGTTTTTCTTCAGGCTCTTCGGTAACCACATGAAGGGGGAAAAGGAAGGTGGCTTTGGAGAAGACTGATGTATTTTAGAGCAATACAAGGTAACTTCATGTTGACCAAGGACAGACAATTGGCACACACCAATCTGTAAATAATGTAATTGGGCAAAACATGTCCTTCCCTTTGATACAATGGCAAGTGTCTTTGATTTGGTGTCTAACCCAGGGGGTTTCAAACATTTTTGACTCGGGTCACCTCGCCCCTGTAAATAATATTTTAATCCACAGCACCCTTGAAGTACACTGTAAATATTTTGAATCTTACACCATTAGAGAAATATCAGTTTCCATTAGAACTTGACTGAAAATAACTTTATACTTTATGTTTAACCACTTGAACCCCAGCATCCCTATTCTGGGAGGAAGGTTCACCAAAAATAGCCGATCTACAAGCTCACAGCGCGTCGTGACATGTTGTGAGCTTGTAGATCTGCTATTTTTGCAGAAGAGAGTTGGCCGTAGATGGAAAAATAACTCCTCACAAATCAAGTCAGTTTTACTTAGTGAACTGATATTGATGTAGTGATATTGATGATCAGATTATTCTGAGACACCCCTGGACTGGCATCAAGGCACCCTAGGGTGCAACAGCACCCACTTTAGGAAACCCTGGTCTAACCTATTTCCTTCTTTCTTCTCTCTCTCTTAGCTGGCGTGATGTGTCTGCTTGGGTCCAGTCGTTGAGAGGATGGAGAGAAGAAGCACCTCTGTGACCAAGCTTTTTAAGTAAGTAAGAAGTAATGCACAGCATAACACAGTATAAGGTTTGGGTGTTCTGTGGTTTTCAGTGTCTTACAATTTAATTCTTCTGGGTGAGGGCCTGCTTAACCAACTGAACTCTTGTTATTTTAAGGTTATGAGGGTGAACATGATGTGAAGTTTTCAAGTTTTTGTATGCATTGTGACCTTGTAGACACACCTGTAAATAATTTAATTTGCAAAACATGACAATGTGGTGGTGTAAGGTTATGACAGCATGTTACATATTTTGTATTCTCTTTTTCTACAGATGCCGTCATGACGTTCAACCCAGAAGCAGAGGACAACCTAAAGCAGCAGAGGCGGGAGACACAGGGGAACTGTCCATTTCAAGAGGGACACTATGGACTGATATAACTTGAATTAGTTCTGGTTGGACCTAAAACCTGGTAGCTCACTGGACATGCAGGCAAGAGGAGGCAGCGGGGGACACAAACGCATGCACTCAGAACTGATTGAACTGACACTGTGAATTCTGGGGGATCTTGGTAGTTCTGTTTGGCCTACAGTTTAATCTGGCAACTCACCGGAATACATTTTTTTAATTATTTTTTGTAGTTGTGAACTCACCGGAATATATTTTTTAAATAATTTTTGTTGTTGTTGTGAACTCACTGGATTATATTTTTTAATTATTATATTTTTGTTGTGAACACACCGGAATATATTTTATTAATAATTTTGTTGTTGTTGTGGGACATATGCAAGTAAAAAGGAAACTGTCTGGAAGTTCTCTCTGAGGTAGGCTGTGCTATTATTTAATGTATTTCTTTATTTGTCCAGTGTTAAGGTAAAAAAAAGGTGAACTGTTATGTTCTTTTCTGGATCAAGCTTAATCAGACCTAGTGACTGCTGTGTGAGCTACCCTCTATTCACTATTCAGTACTTGACACAATTTGGTGTCATACTGTCATATGTCTGGAAGTTGATGTGATGTTAGCGTTGGTTTTCACGCCCTCTGATGTTTTGCATTTCCAACTTTGGTCATTGATGTCAACCTAATGTTGGGTTTTGACAGCAATGCACCTCTTGCTTACATGTCTAACCAACATTGGAGGATGACGTCTTGCCAACGTTGGGTTATGTTCATTTAACCAAATTAGAACTTGTATCCAAATTTGGAGTTGAACCAGTAATCGTCTACATAACATCTGAGATTAACATCAAGCTGACGTTGGATTATGTCAGTCCAATTTTATTCAACTAAAATAACTTTTATCCAACGTTAGGAGACCAACCAAAATTCAATGTCAAGATAACATCAGATGCTTACATCAAATCAATGTTTGCCTTATGACGTCAATCCGATTTACTTTTCAACAAAAATACATTGGGAGTCTAACCTTTAATCAATGTCTACATGACATCAGAGATTGACATCAAACCAATGTTGGGTCATGACGTCAATCAAACTTAAAAACCCAACGTTGGGAGTCTAACCTTTAATCAACGTCTACATAACATTAGAGATTGACATCAAACAAATGTTATGTTATGACGTCAATCAAACTTTGATTTTCAACCAAAATACAACCGGTATCCAACGTTGGAAGTCTAACCTTTAATCAACGTCTAAGTAACATCAGTGATTGACATTAAATCAACGTTAGTTTAAGATGTCAAACCAACATCAGGTTATGACATCAAACCAACATCGGGTTATGTCGTCTAACCAACGTTAGGTTATGACGTCAGACAAACTTTCTTTTTCAACATCCAATGTTGGGAGTCTAACCTTTAATCAACGTTTACGTAACATCAGAGATTAACATTAAATCAACATTAGTTTAAGATGTCAAACCAACATCAGGTTATGACGTCTAACCAACGTTAGGTCATGATGTCAGACAAACTTTCATTCACAACGAAAATACAACTGGTATCCAACGTTGGGAGTCTAACCTTTAATCAATGTCTATATAACATCAGAGATTAACGTTAAATCGACGTTAGTTTAAGATGTCAAACCAACATCAGGTTACGATGTCTAACCAACGTTAGGTTATGACGTCAGACAAACTTTCATTTACAACTGGTATCCAACGATGGGAGTCTAACCTTTAATCAACGTCTATGTAACATCAGAGATTAACGTTAAATCGGCGTTAGTTTAAGATGTCAAACCAACATCAGGTTACGACGTCAAAGCAACATCAGGTTCTGACGTCTAACCAACGTTAGGTTAGGACGTCAGACAAACTTTCATTTACAACCAAAATACAACTGGTATCCAACATTGGGAGTCTAACCTTTAATCAACGTCTATGTAACATCAGAGATTAACGTTAAATCGACGTTAGTTTAAGATGTCAAACCAACATCAGGTTACGACGTCAAAGCAACATCAGGTTCTGACGTCTAACCAACGTTAGGTTAGGACGTCAGACAAACTTTCATTTACAACCAAAATACAACTGGTATCCAACGTTGGGAGTCTAACCTTTAATCAACGTCTATGTAACATCAGAGATTAACGTTGAATCGACGTTAGTTTAACTAGTTCACAGCCAAATCGCCAAACGTCGCCATTTTGAGGAGGCCCAGCCAGCCAGATCGCCAAACGTCGCCTTCCTGATGATTTTCTGATTTTTTTGGTATTTTTTTGACATTTTTAGAGCCATAAATGACCATTCTAGCTTCATTTAAGCTTCAGCAATGATAATGCGATGGAAATTATGTCATCGATGACGTAACCCGGAAGTCATTTGCATATAGCATAGCATATGCAAATTTTAGCATTGAAAGCCAACGTTTTTCTTATCAAACTTTACCATATGTAGACGGATTTTCATTCGGAAAAAAATGAGAGGCTGACAGAGTGGTCACCCAGCATCATGGTCGAGTGTTTGAAATAAACTGATTGCGCCCGTGAGGGCGTGCACGATGCTGTTTGTTTGGGCGCTCCGGCCGGCCGTCAGTTCCATTATAAACACAGGCTGCAGGTCATTCTCATTCAGTCTAATGAGTCAGCCTGATCACTTAGTCGTTGGCGCACTCTTGTGGTATACAAATAGACTGCAGTTTACAATTATATTCTGGTCATTGATTGTTGTATTGTAGGACTGAAAAAATAATAATAATCCTGGCAGTATAGGCGCACAAGCATATTGTAAATGGCTGGGAGAGAGTTAAGATGTCAAACCAACATCAGGTTACGACGTCAAAGCAACATCAGGTTCTGACGTCTAACCAACGTTAGGTTAGGACGTCAGACAAACTTTCATTTACAACCAAAATCCAATGGTCATCCAACGTTGGAGTACAACGTTGTCCCAACGTTGTACTGACGTCGTGTGCCAGCTGGGTATCGTCGTTGTCGGGTGGAAACCTTGCATGTCCAAAACCGTTCGTTTTGTATTTATCATCTATAAAATGTACTAAACTAGTGAAAACAGCAACGGTCTTCTATGATGAAGCAAGGCTTTGCTTTACCAAAAGATGTACACATTTGAGACTTGGAGATACGAGGTTTCTGCCTGACAGTGATGATATTTTAGTGATTATGTTGCGAGGAAAACGCCATTTTGGTTAAAACTGACTGAAAATAACTTTGTACTTCAGGTTTAAAATGATATGATATGATATTTTTCAAGTGTTCCAAATATTATCAAATGATCTCGCGGCACCCCTGGACTGCCGTCACGGCACCCCAGGGTGCCCCGTCACCCACTTTGAAAACCCCTGCCATCGACCTGCTCCTCTATTGCAGCACATGCCCTCTGCGATGCGCAAGAATAACTCGCTCTTATTTTATACCTCGGCGGAAGAAAGCAGAAGTGCATCACATGACACGTACGCGTCTTAGAGCACTTTTTCCCATCACGCCCTACAGATGGGGGAGCCGATGAAGACGTTGAGGCAACACTAACTGTGACCACAACTTCCCCTATCTGTGAGGACAATCAAGAACGGTGGTGGTGAAACACCCACACCTTCGGGTGGTGCTGTTTCCTGTGAGGGAAACAAGGTTGCTGAAAGGGACACATCTGTCATAGAAATGCGAACTGGAGAGGCTGTTTTGGAAATTTGTGTTGTTTAATGCAAGGCACCGGCAAAATTAGCACTTGGGTCCAATGTTTAAGAAACATGCGCCCATGACTCATCTAGTCCAATGTTGTGATTTTGGTGAATCGATTATTTAATACAGTGGTTCTCAACCTTTTCAGGCCGCGACCCCCAAAATAATCATAATTTTAACTGGGGACAACCCCTACCCTGACGAGCACTAAGAGTTTTACACAATGTATAACACGGTTCTATTGTGAAATAACGCGAGGCGTTGTGAGCATGTAGATCGGCTATTTTCACAATTTCTGCCTCTATAATATTTGACAATTTGACCAATGTTTAAGTTGTCATTTTAGAGGTATTCAAAAGTCCTTAAATTGTCACTTTAGAAATGTGCAGATAGCCTCTATACACTTAATCGTTATGCTGGTTTGTTTACTGTTGAGTGAGAAAACAACATTGCACATTAAGTTAATCATCTGGGGACCCCCCAAAATAATTTGGGGGGTCCCGACCCACAGGTTGAGAACCACTGATTTAATAGACCATGCTCTGGTTTGAAATGCATTCGTAAATCAATCTTTTCTCCAGCGATTATTTTTGTCTAGACAAATAATAACGTATTATTTTTGGGCTTTTCTGCCTTTATTCACAGTTCAGTAGGTAAACAGAGAGAGAGATGGATGCAGCAAAGGTCGCCGGGATCGGGATTAGAACCCGCGACACGCTGTCATCAATCAATCACTCAAACAAACAAACTTTAAATTTAAACACATTTCATACATCAGGTGCTAAAAAGGGGGGAAACATAATAGGCATGTGCACTGACTCAGATAAGTTACACTGGGTGCCGACGACAACATTGACAGGTTGATAAAGGTAGCTGGCTGTCTGCAGCACCCGCTCAAATTCTCAAATTCCCATAATGCAACGGGAGATAACTCAATCAGGAAATTCGGTTTTGCATAGGCCAATGTTATGAAATTCACAAAAATGGATTTATCTTGTAATTTAACTCCAGAACATGTTTAAAACAAACCTTCTCCACCAACTGGAACACCATATATGGGCATAAAGCTCTGGGCATAAAGATCTGCCCAACGGGCACTCCAACATGTAACACCATATGGGCATAAAGATCTGCCTAAAGATCTAACTATGATGGCCTCCACTTGTTATCACATTTAGGTGATAGCTAATCACCTAAAAGTTGAGGTGATAACTCTTCACCTCAGCCTATGATAAAGCCTTGCCACTCCTACATTCAATCCCTCAGATACTGTGCACATCCCTGTGCACACCCCCCGGGCACAGGACTAGTGTAATAATAAATCACATGATTTCACTACCAAGCCAGTGAAAGTGAAACTAAATCCATGGGGTTTTCCAGACCTGTCTTTCACATTGCTTCATCACTTGTTTAAGGGAAAAAGGCCTAATTAATGTCTTTGCTAAGCTTTAGCTGAAATTGTTTGGGTATTTTAGCACCATCTAAAGCCAAGAAGGCGCTTTTGTACGTATCTGTCAAGGAGAGCGGCCCACTATGGGAGTGATATGACTAAAAGCAAAACAAATTAAAAGGGATCAGGTGAGATTACCATGCCAAACAAAACCCCAGCTTTGTGTAGGAGCCGTGAAATCCACATCCAGGCAGCCAGTGACTGTTTGTGTAGAAGTTAAAGAGTTGCTGCCGGCAGTTGAGAATAGACTACCAAGCTGCTACTTGAACCCTGTTGCTATTGATCAACCCGGGCTTCAACAAGAAGGAGTTGCACGCACGCACGTCACACGCACACGCGCGCGTGTGGGCATGAGGTCAGGCAAGGGCGTCACAAGGGGGGGGACTGAGTTACTAGGGCCCAAGGTGGAGGGGCCTTAAATATTTTATACTTTAGCTATTGAAAAATAGCGGATATACAAGCATGGGGGTCCTTGACCAAGTGTCGCGCTGCGAGCTTGTAGATCTGCTATTTTTGAAAAGTCGTGAAAATGTGTGCAAATCTTTGAATATTATGTATTTTTTTAAGCGAACATTTGTAACTCAATTTTTGCTTCTGGGGGGTCCCTGGAACTAAATATTTTGAGATAGGGGTCCGTGGCCAAATACATATCTTTTTGGGGGTCCTTCACATGAAAAGGTTTGAGCACCACTGACATAGAAACATAAGTTTAAAAAAAAAAAAAAAAAAAAAAAAAACCTTAGAAGGATTTGAAATATTCAAAGACTTGGACACATTTTCAAGATTTTTTCGAAAAATAGCAGATCTACAAGCTCGCAGCGCGGCACTCGGTGCCGCGCTGTGAGCTTGTATGCTATTTTTTCAATAGTTAAAGCACAAAATGTGAGTGAATCCTTGTACCCAGCTAGGGCCCAGAATTTGGTGTGACACCCCTGAGGTCAGGCACTTGAACAGTATGCCGTAAGGGCAAACATGTCAAAAGGACACAAGCAATAAGCGTACACGTACTCACAAGTTGACAATTTTCCCTGCAACATCTCTTGCTCTATTCCCACACCCAGGGACGTGCTGGGCGGTTCATTCCCGGCCGGTCCAGGCTGGCCATTAGGAAAACAATTAAAATAAAATGTCGTCCTTCGTTCCATTTTGGGGGCTGGGCGGCCAACAAATTAAATCGTCACTGTCGGGCAGAAACCTTGTATCTCCAAGTTTCAAATTTGTATTTTTTTTTTCGCAAAGCAAAGCCCTGCTTCATCATACAAGGCCTTCGCACAAAAGTAGTGAAAACAGCAGATCTACAAGCACACAACGCCTCGCACCGCGAGGCGTTGTGTGCTTGTAGATCGGCTGTTTTCACTAGTTTAAATCATTTTTAAAATGATAAATACAAAACAAACGGTTTTGGGTAGCAGCAGCGCTATATAGAGAGATCTCTCTCTATAGTGCACAATGAGGGCCTCTCCAACTCTTTTTCCCGGGCTGAATCAGGGGCCCAGCATGTCCCTGCCCACACCCCTCCTTCCCCCACCACCTTCCACTCGCCTCCCTCTCTCCATCCAAAGCCCTGAACACATCGTTCCGTCCTACAAAATAATGATGAACAACAAACTCCTGAGAGGTCAGCTTGACCCCTCAGGGTTGCTAGCCACCTCTTGGAACACAGAATCCTCCCTTATTTGGAGACTGAAAGACGTGTCCTTTATTGCATCGGTTCTCAAAGTGGGGTCCAGGGACCCCCAGGGGTCCCTGAGGGAGTTCCGGGGGGTCCCCAGCGAAATGATAGTTAGGAACCAAATGGACCCTATGTAACTCGGGGAGTGTCCAAATGGACGTTAGGGTTAATTTGGTTCCATTTGTACACTCGCAGAGTTAAATTAACATTGATTTTTACAATATAAATTGGGGTCTCAGAGATAGAAATGCCATTAAATGGGGGTCCGTAGCCTAATGCATGTCAAACTGGGGGTCCTTGAAATTAAAATGGTTGAGAATTGCTAGAGCGGTAAAACAATTCATTTTGGGGGTCCTTGAATATGAAATAGTTTGAGAACCACTGCCTTATTGAAGTAATAAGGGGACACATTTTGTTCCTAAAATATACAAAAACTATATTATGTACAGCGAGGTTTTATCTTTTTCTGGGTTCTTATTTTACTTAGAAATAAAGGACGCCCTGCAAGCGGGTGTCATTCATTAGAATTTCAGGTAGTTTGAAGACACATGCCAGCAGTGGTGGAAGAAATTCTCTGATATCTTATTTGACATAAGTAAGAGTAGCAATAGGGCCTACCGCAATATAAGAAAAATACTCTGTTACAAGTAAAAGGCCTGTGTTCAAAATATTAATTGAGTAAAGTATTCCACACATCGTTCTGTTGTTTTCCTGTTGCTTTGATGAGTTGAATTGCTTGTGTTTTAACCTTGTACAGCACTTTGATTCGGCTTCATATATAAATAAAGTTTGATTTTATATTGATTTGATAAAAGTACCACAATGCATTGTGATCTTGTGCATCGTCTATTTTCAAATGGCTGACATGTATACAAAGTAACTAGTATCTAAAAGTAACTAGTATCTAAAAGTAACTAGTATCTAAAAGCTTTCAAATACATGTTTTGGAGTAAAAGTGACATATTTGAATCCGAGATAAAAGTAAAAGTATTGGATTGTGGAAATACTCAAGTAAAGTAAATGTAGGCCTACTTAGTTAGCACCTCTGCCTATGCCAGGCACATTGACCTGGCAGAAACTCAACTCATCAGGACACCAGAAGGAATAATAGGACACTTAACCACAGCTGGCATAGCTGGGGCCCCTTGTCTGTCCAGGCATACAACATCATTCTTTGTGATTGAATCTTGGACCAGTGAGACCTCTTGAGGAAGACAGCTGTAACTGCACCTGGCTGGTAGGCTACCACTGCCTGTCACCTGTGGAGTGTGAACCAACATTACCTGAGCTGGCAAAAAGAAAGCCCTGTGTATTAACTTTTATTCCTGCTTCACCTGTACTTGACTTATATATATATATATATATACACACATATATATATATATATATATATATTAGGGATGCAAAGATATACCGGTACGGATCGTAATCGCGATACAAACGTGCGCGACACGAGTGAATCGGTTCATTCAGGGTGGATCGGTACAATTGACGGCTGGAATCGTGATGTATCGTATCGTGAGTGTCTGGATCAGTACACTCCACGGTTGGATCGGTTTTTGCATAATAGTATTTCATTCTATCCTGTGTTTCCGAGGCGCATTGAATGCCCCATCAGCCCTCCCCCCAAAAAGCACTTGTAGCGACTCTACAGACATGCATCTTTTACAGCAGCACTGAGCTGCCTGCTCAGCGGAGCGCAGTGAACACCCGACCCGACCGAATGCAGACAGACAGTACTCGTGAGTCGTGAGCCCACTGGTTAAACATGCAAGATTAGTACCACGTTTAGCTTTATAACATCCCTGTCCAATGTTCGCTGATGTGATCCGTTGTTGTGTCACTGGACTGGAGCACGCTGCGTGATATTATGATCCACATTCCACACCCGTTTGTTCTTCTTGTCGAGTCTGCGACGGAATTGATTTAAACAAAGCAGAAGCTTCCACTACACACACGTATGAACTACAACAACGATACTGGGCGTGCAGCTAGCGATTAAAACAAAGTATTTGACACTGTTTCACAACTTGTGTGCTGTTCCCTCTGCAAAGAGAGGCTGGAGCCTGATTTATACTTGGCAGCTCGTCGGTGTCGCGCACGCACCTAAATAGCAGACCTACAAGCTCACAACGCGACGCGTTGTGACTCAAATATCTACGTTTTAAAAAAATTTGGCTGGAAATGGCAAAATCCTAGATTATATTCATACAATATAATAATGATACAGGTCAAGGATCCTTAACTGAGAAGAGAGAGATCAAGCAGGGACCCCCACTGTAGGCTATGTTAGACTACTGTAGGCTATTATATAAAACTGTTGCAGATTAAAACTTGTCAGAGACTTGTTTGACAGCACTTATCATCAGTGACATTAATACATTACTATGTTGTGTTTATTTGTTCACACATTATCTTTTCTATTAATATGATGGATTTATGTTATTCATTAAAATCCATGAATTATTATCTCTTAAACCCTCAATAAGTGTTAATGTATTGGCTAATGTTCCCCTATAGGGTTGCTACTTGCTAGGGTTCAATTGGTTACTGTAAAAACTAACTATTAATATTTGGCCGCCTCACATAACTCTGAGGACCCTAGGGGTCCCTGACCACCTGTTGAGGATGTAATGATATATAATAATGATATAATGATATAGTATTAATCAAACAATTCTACCAGCCAGCAAGGAGTGTTCTCCCAGATTTCAATACGTTGGATTGTTAGACAGAGCCTGTCTAAAAATGTAATGCATTTTTAGTAATTTTTTGGGGGGGAAATTTACATTGGCCTCCTTTGCACTGTGTTGAATTGCACCGAATCGTGAATCGTATCGCATCGTAAGGACCAGGGGTGTATCGCAAAGTATCGTGAATCATATCGCATCGTATCGGGGTCAGGGGTGAATCGTGATGTATCGTATCGGCAAGATTTCAATGTATCGCAATTATATCGTATCGCTGGTATATATATATATATATATATATATATATATATATATAATAGTGAAATAGTGAAAATTTGCTAATGTTCCACTACATTCCACTAACCTTTTCCCTTCATAGAAATACGGTAAAGTCAAAAGTACAATATTTGACTTTGAAATGTTGTGGAGTCAGAAGTATCCAAAAATAAAAAATAAAATACTCAAGTAAGAAACAGACAGTAAATATACTTTGTACACCGCTGGACAAATGTCCCTGGGGCTAACCTGAAGCCTAGTGTCCCTATTCTGGGATGAACATTCAGCGAAAATTGTAGACCTACAAGGCAAGCTTACAGCATGTTGTGTTGCAATGCATTTTGAGCTTGCAGATCGGCTACTTTCGTCAAATAGATAGATTGCAGAGGGAAATACTCGTCTCTCTTTTTAGAGCCCTACTTCAAGTCCAAGTGGGTCATTTGCACATACAGTAATTATTTGATGTCAGTCATTGCACCTTTTGCAAACATATGATCTTAGTAATTGGTAGTGTCGTTGCCCTAACAGGGCTGTAGTACTAATATATCTTCGTTGTCGGGTGGAAACCTCGTATCTCCAAGTTTCAAATTTGTACGTTCTTTCGCAAAGTAAAGCCCTGCTTCATCATACAAGGCCATCACACAAAAGTAGTGAAAACAGCCGATCTACAAGCACACAACGCCTCGAGGCGTTGTGTGCTTGTAGATCGGCTGTTTTCACTAGTTTAAATCATTTTTAAAATGATAAATGCAAACCAAACGGTTTTGGACATACAAGGTTTTCATCGGACAATGACGATATTGTAGTCTGGTTTCCCTAACAAGGCTTGTATTTGAATGGGAAAATGTAAAAATTAAAATATGAAGATTATAGTGTCTGACCTCATAGACCACATGAGACTGACACACTATGTCCATATTAGGGCATTCACCAAATATTCGAATATTCGAATATTCGAATATCAAAGTCACTATTCGACATTGTTCACCGAAGTAGAATATTCGGTTATTTTTATTTTTTTATTGTTTTTTTCTTTAAAAAATATATAGTTTATAAAGCTTGGCTAGATAGGAAGTCATAAGAATGAGTTGTCAATGCTCCTTCTGGATGAATTTGTTAATGCTCTATACCAGGTGTTCTCAAACCTTTTTAGGCCGTGACCCCCAAAATAAACATATTTGCACTGGGGACCCCCACCCTGACAAGCACTTGGAATTGTAGGTATTACATTTAATGTGACTCGGTTCCGCAGATAAATATTGTGAGCATGTAGATTGGCTATTTTCACAATGTTCGCCTCTTGCTTACTTAATATAGGTGCATTTCCACTGCAGGGCCAAGCCAGAACCAGAACCAGAACTTTCCAGAACCAAGAACTTTCAAGAACCCGTGAAGTTCCAGAACCAAGTTCTGCTTTTGTTTCCATATAACCAGACCCAACCAGGAAGCTCAACTGGTCAGCATGATTTGGCTGAGACAAAACAGCTGGTCATTTGAACAGCAGCACATTCGGGAATCTAAAATCTAAAATAACAGCTGTATGTAAGAAATACGTCTTTAGTTACTACTTTCTGGATATAAAAATAAAATAAAAAACAACAGAACGTTCAAACAAGCTGCTAACTGTACTGAGCTGGTACGCTGCCTTTGCTCTAGGGAGAAAAAAAGCGTGTCTCTCTCTCGCACACGCACGCACGCACACGCACACACACACACACACACACACACACACACACACACACACACACACACACACACGATACGAAGCAGGCGTGTCCGAACACAGCGCACGGCTCGGCTGCTGAGTGCTGACTCGAGTCACCAACGGACGGGCGAATGTAGAAATGCTTATCTCCACTGTTTTAGTTTGTTGTCGGTCTATCGACGTACATTTTCTTTATTTATGCTTGGCACCGTGTCTGTCTGCTTGTGCACTCGACGCCCATTTCAGAAAGACGACGGCGACAGAATTTGTTTGAAAATCCTTTCATTTAGAACGGATGCTTCTCGCTCCTTCTGGATATTTTCTTCTCCCGCCCAGACACAAATAAGAGCCTGTATCATCACATTCACTTGACCAATGTGTCGTGGTGGCTGTCGTGGTGGCTGTCGTCGCGTCCATAGTGTTTCTGTCTGTCGGAATAGGATTTTAAAAATGACGCTGTTGTGTTGTGAGAGATTTCTCCCCGTTCTCCTCGGTGTCGTTACTTCCGCTCAACCAATCGAGAGCCGGAGCGCTGCTGGCCCCGCCCATCGGTTCCCAGAACTCAAGTTTAGTTCTACATCAGGAGCAGGACCTAAAAAAGGTTCCAGGAGGTTCCAGGAACCTTGTCTGGAACCGGGCCGTTCGCAATGGAAACAAAACCAGAACCAAAAAAATAGGTTCTGGTTCCTGAAAGTTCTGGTTCCACCTTGCAGTGGAAAAGCGCCTTATTTGACAGTTTGGCCAGTCCTGTCGAATATTCGACTATTCGAATACTTTGAGGTTGAATAATTCGAATACTAAAAATCACTATTCGTGAATGCCCTAGTCCATATATGGGCATTCATTCCAAACATATCTGGGCTTAATATTGATGACATCAGGGATCTCCATATGGGCATGAAAGGGACAAGGACTGACACAGAAATCGGTGAAATCTCGCTTTTTCAAAAGCACGTCATTTCGACAACGGAGCGTCGGCAGGTATCGCTACTCACCCCACGGAGGTTAGGGTTAGGATTAGGTTTGGTTGTCGAAAAGATGACTTGTAGAAATAGCGACATGCTCCCACAGAGATCTATCCATCCATCCATCCATCCATCCATCCATCAATCCTTATCCTGAGCAACTTCCTCCACTCCCGCAGGACCCCAGGAAGACTAGAGGCTCATTTGTGAGTCTCTAATGGGGATCCTTTAATAAACAAATAAACAAATAAATATACCGAGGCGTTCCCAAGCCAGTTTGGAGATATAATCCCTCCAGCAGCTGGTCTTTGGTCTGCCACGGGGTCTCCTTCCAGTGGGACGCGCATCGAGGACCTTCCTAGGAAGGCGCTCAGGGGGCATCCGTACTAGATGCCCGAACCACCTAAACTGACTCCTTTCCAAGTGTAGGAGCAGCGGTTCTACTCCAAGTCTCTCTCGGGTGACTGAACTTCTCACCCTATCTCTAAGGGAGATACCAGCCACCCGTCTGAGGAAACCCATTTCGGCCGCTTGCACCCGCGACCTTATACTTTCGGTCATGACCCACACTTCATGACCATAGGTGTGTAGGAACGAAGATTGCTCGGTAGACAGAGAGCTTTGCCTTCCGGCTCAACTCTTTTTTCTCTATATATATGGCAATTAATTTACGCAATTAGTGAATACATTTTCCCCATTGACTTGAACGGGGGGGAAAATGGCAAGACGAAATTCATTTGCAAGTGTGACTCGCGTCAAGGCAACCACACTTGCAATTTCAAAGAATTGCATCTTTCTAGTTATTAAATTGTCCTCAGTCCTGGCTTAATGTGCATCTGACCTCACCTACATCACTTGCTAGATCCAGGGCATTCCTAGATTGCAATGGTTAGATATCTTTTGCCTTTCTTTCACATGACTTTAAACATGACCTATGCTACTCTGTGCTCATGAAGGAGACCAGCTTGTTCCTAAGTTTAGGGTTAGGGTTAGAGATAGGGTTAATGTCGGAATGGAGACATATTCCATCCTGATTGGCTACCATTGCCTTCTAAAGTTTGTGTATGCGATCTGACGGCCGCTTATCTCCCGATTTAGGGAGTCTTACTGGTACTTTACTTGAGTATTTCCAGTATTCAGTACTTTTACTTCTACTGCACTACATCTCAGATGCAAATATTGTACTTTTACTCCACTACAATTATTTGAAAACTTTACTTACTAGTTACTTTGTAACAGTTTTGTACTTTTTCCACCACTGCTGTGCACACAGTAAATTCCTCAATGTTAACTTTTCCACCTGTAACTCGTAGCGTACAGCATGGGTCTTCAACGGAGGGTCCGGGGCTTCCTCCAAATCTTTTAGTGATAGATTTTTTTCCTCCTTTTTTATATTAATCACTTGAACCCTAGCGTCCATCCATAGTCTGAGAACTTTAGACAAAAATAGCAGATCTACAAGCTCACAACGCCTCGCAGCGCGAGGCGTTGTAGATCGGTTGTAGATCGGCTATTTTCGGCAAAGAGCTTTGGTGTAGAGGGGAAAAAGAGCAGACTAAGTACAGAGTGAAAGGTCAAGTTTATTAAGTATTGATGGTTCAAGTGGTATCTGAAAACACAAATTGACATGAATCCAAAATACACTGACGAATGTGCTGTCAAACAATGACACTATGGAATCTATGAACAGGTTTGGGGGTCCCTGCTTCATCTCTCTCTCAACTAAGGGGTCCTTGGCCTGAAGACGTTGAAGGCACACAGAATAATGTAACCACAATTGGGGTTCTCAAAGATAAATGAACCCCGGGGACGTTTTACTGTACATGTGTATTTTGCGAGTGCTTCACACGCTGTATTTTTTTCTGGGCGTCCCATTTTTTAACAATTTCACAGGCTCCATTTATTTCGCTGCCGCTCCTGCGACGAGCCTGCTGAGTGAGTAAACACTACGTGACCTCGGCTGTCCCTGGGCTGGCAAACTTTGTCTGTGCCTTCCCACAGACTGGCATGGTGCCCGGGCAGCGCCTGCTGCTTGCGTGCCACCACTGTTTGGGCAGATTTGCATCTGGGCTTCAGGGCACACTGGGATGATTCATCAGACAGTGTGTGTGCGTTTGTGTGTGTCCGGTCCCACCGTCCGTGCGCGCGCGTGCGTGCGTGCGTGCGTTTGTGTGTGTGTGTGTGTGTGTGTGTGTGTGTGTGTGTGAGAGAGAGAGAGAGAGAGAGAGTGAGTGCTCGTGCGCGTGTGTGTGCATTCAAGCATGTGTGTTTGCAAGTGTTCGTCTGTGTGTGTGTGGGGGGTTGTCCTGTCTCCATCTATCTATACTGTAGTCTCTCTCTCTCTCTCTCTCTCTCTCTCTCTCTCTCTCTCTCTCTCTCTCTCTCTCTCTCTCATCCCTTCTGTTTCTCCTCTGTGACTATTCACAGTGGTGGAAAGTAACTAAGTACATTTACTTAAGTATACTGTACTTAAGTACAATTTGGAGGCATATGTTTACTTGACTATTTCCAATTTCCAATACGTTTACTTCTACTCCACTACATCTCGGATCCAAATATTGTACTTTTACTCCACTACATTTATTTTAAAATTAAAATTACTTGTTACTTTGCAGACATAAATTATAATATTATAAAACATACATTAACCACTTTAGCCCTATTTTATACCTAGGCTATTTGAAAATAGCCAATCTACAAGCTCACAACGCGTCGCATCGCGACACATTGTGAGCGTGTAGATCTGATATTTTCAAATATTTTGTACTTTTACTTTTAGTACATTAAGTACATTTTGATAACAATACTTTCGTACTTTTTCTCAAGTACATCTTGGATTCTGGACTTTTACTTGTAAGGGTGCCCTCACACCAAAATACCTATGAGAGTGGAATCCGCGTTCTGCCAATGCATTTCAATGAGAGTGAAGCGGTTTCATGCCAGCAGAGGATTTCTGCAGAAAACGCTCCCTTATCATTGAAATGCATTGGCGGAACGCGGATTCCACTCTCATAGGTATTTTGGTGTGTGTACCCTTACAGAGTATTTCTATATTGCAGTATTTATACTTTTACTTAAGTAAAACATGTGAGTACTTCTTCCACCTGACTATTCATGTCTCATCACTCTTGGGTGCAGCTGACAATAAAGTGGAAAGAGTGGAAACATTGAAAACAGCTGATTATGGTAACTAACACATTTTTGCCCTATTTGTGGAGATAAGCCACCTACGGTCGCTTATCTCCCGATTAGGGAGTCTTACTGGTGGTAACTAGTGTAACACCCTGCATTAGAGCATAACGAGTGTGAACACAGGAAGGATCTTGGCTTGGATGATGATGTCAACAGGGTGGGTATTATATTAGGAATAGCCTGCGAGAGGAAAAGGACACGTTAATAGTTTTGGGGTGGAAAACTGGCTGCCTTTTTTTCTCTTTCCCTGCTGATATTCCAGAGAGGTGCGTTTTCCATGACAAATTCATCCACTTTACAATGTGAAGGCCCACTGGGTAATAAGCCTGGAGCACTAGGTGAAATAAGCGTGCCCATTCATCATAAGAGCCAATGAAAATCAGGGTATCCGTGAAACGCAGTACATCACATCTATGAATGATGTAGCAGTCTAAATCTAGCAGTAAAGGAGCACAGTTTGTGTCTTCAGGATTGTGTTTGTCTTCGGGCGGAAGGGGGTCTCGACTCTTAGTTCTCACTCTAGTCTACAATGGACACACATTATGGAAGCCATATTTCAGTACATTTTCCTAAGACTGGCGGTACACTAGATATACCTTTATTATCCCAAGGGGGAAAATCAGTCGCCCAGAGGCAGCACAGCAGTATAAGGATATTTACAAAGTTACAGAGAAGAATGAAAAGAATAAAAAAGAACAGAGTACAACAAAGAGCAAGGTACAACAAAGAAATGGAACGAAGAATTTATACATTTCAGGAGACGATCTTTGAATAATGCTTTATTGACAGAAGGGATGCATCAGGAGAGCAGCATGGCATATACCGGTAGTGCTCACTACACTAAGAAGCAGCTTAACATCTATAGAGGCTCCTACCTATCCTATAAGCAAGAGCAGTAGTATGGCATGGATTCTGCCTCGGGTCATTTCTCGCTGACACACGATCACATGTTACCATGTGTATCGAGGGCATAACCTATAACAGCGAGCGATGACCCGAGACCCCCCGCGGGGTCTGAGGCAGAACCTAACGGTGGTGCTGGGGTGGTGGCGGGGCAGCAGTTAGCGCAACATGACTGGGCTCCTAGCTGAGATACCTAAATGGACCCTGGGTAAGGGGGAGGGACACAGGTCACAGCCCCCAGCGGCGCCGCGCGCACCACGTCCCCGAACTCGCTCTTGTCCCTTCGGTCCGCCGCATCATAAAGTGTCAAAAAAAAACTGTCAATGCTCAACGTGAAACAGCCAACTTGAACAAAAAAAAAGCTAACCTTAAGCACAACTATCAATACAATACAGTGCCCAAACAATAGTGTCCCTAACAGTCAATGCTAGTCAGTAGTCAAGTATCTCACCGCCATATCAAACACAAGCAAAATACTCAATAGTACTAACACAACCTAATAGTGCAGAGCCAACAAAAAAAAAAGTGAAAGCCTATAGATCAGGGATGTCAAACTAAAATTCACAGGGGGCCAAAATTAAAAAAAAATGGTACAAGTCGAGGGCCGGACTGGTTCAATGTTTATTTAAATGTGGGCTTGCGGTCACGGGCCCTCGATACGCGTCAATGCACTAGCAGTGCATTGTGGGACTAGTAGTATTATGGTGGTGCGTGTGTAGCATAGTGACTCACTGCCTCAGCTGATGGCATCAAAAGTCTAGTATCTCCCCTAGTCCATAAGGATACCCCTTTGGTCTGATGGGTAAGATGTTGGACTGTCATGCGGGAGACCTTGGTTCAAATCCCATGCAGGCATTGCATGTGCAATATATACCAGAGGGCCAGTTCTAATAGTAATTAAATATCATCTCGCGGGCTGAAGATATTTCAATCACGGGCCTGATTTGGCCCCCGGGCCTTGAGTTATGTGCTATAGATTATCATCCATGCGTTCATCGGTGACCAAGCTGAGTTCCTGCAGTGAGGTCACGCATAAGGTGACAAGTTCAGTGCACGGTGGCATTCAAGCTCGCGCCGATTGGTCAACTGCTTGCCATATCAGCCCTATAGGATCTTGTATCTAGGGCTGTCACGATTATGACATTTTACATGGCGATTAATTGTCACTCAAATAACGGAGATTAACGATTTAATTGTGTTTTTGTCGTTTACAGTTACATTTCTGTTTGGCTTGTAGGCTTTGAAGTTGAACATGGCAATCATGACATGTAACCTAAATATACAAAGAAATTACTGACATAATTGACAATGTTATACTTAAAAAAAGAACATTGATAGCGGAAATAGCCGATCTACAAGCTCACAACGCGTTGCGATGCGACACGTTGTGAGCTTGTACATCTTGTAGATCTTGTAGATCTTGTAGATCTTGTAGATCTGCTATTTCCACTACTTTTTGAAAGTGTTTGAAACTATATTAATATTTATCAACATGGAAATGTGACGAAATTGTGACGATCGCAAATAATTGCGATTAGACGATTATGTAACAATTGCCCTACTTGTATCACTCCCTTCATCCAAGTTGATAATGATATTACAATAAATCTTTAGTGTAATAGATTTTCTTTTCTTTCTTTTTTTTTGCACAGGTCATATAAATATCACAATCTTGCAAAAGCA
Organism: Nannobrachium achirus; assembly: GCF_963921795.1. Classification (NCBI taxonomy): domain Eukaryota; kingdom Metazoa; phylum Chordata; class Actinopteri; order Myctophiformes; family Myctophidae; genus Nannobrachium; species Nannobrachium achirus. The sequence goes on from NC_137824.1 coordinate 939,730, forward strand.
ATCGATGTTTCAACCTTGGCAAAACTGGCAAAAAGAAAAGAGATTCCCCACAGTAATGGATGTAAAAGAAATGATTGGTACATCTTAGTTCAACAATGGGAATTGTTGAAATAAAAGTTAGCTTTATGTTTGTTTGCGTCACAGAGGTTTTACTATCATGATGGGCACACCTCCAAGGTGTTTGTTATCAGATGTGGTATTTGCCAGGACATTTTCGTGGTGTTCTTGGCCCAGCTCCAGACAGGGTACAGTTGACAACTCCAATTCCCCAATTCCTTCCATTGCCAATCTTGTTTTTCTCTCTCTATTTCTCCATGAACCCTGTGACCATTTAGCCATGCCAGTGGTGTAAAAAGTACTCACATATCTGACTTAAGTAAAAGTATCAATACTGCAATATACCCTTAGGGTGCCCACACACCAAAATACCTAGAGTGGAATCCGCCAACGCATTTCAATGAGAATGGAGTGTTTTTTGCCAGTAGAGGATTTCTGCAAAAAACGCTCCATTCTCATTGAAATGCATTGGCGGATTCCACTCTAGGTATTTTGGTGTGAGGGCACCCTCACACCAACATACCTATGAGAGTGGAATCCGCGTTCCGCCAATGCATTTCAATGATAAGGGAGTGTTTTTTTGCAGAAATCCTCTGCTGGCATGAAACTGCTTCACTCTCATTGCAATGCATTGGCGGAACGCGGATTCCACTCTCATAGGTACTTTGGTGTGAGGGCACCCATACAAGTAAAGTTCCGGAATTCAAATTGTACTTGAGTAAAAGTACAAAAGTATTGGCATCAAAATGTACTTAAAGTACCAAAAGTAAAAGTACAACATGTTTGAAAATAGCCTATGGCATAAAATAGGGCTAAAGTGGTTTATGCATGTTTTATAATATTATAATTTATATCTGCAAAGTAACTGGTAACTAAAGTTTTCAAACAAATGCAGGGGAGTAAAAGTACAATATTTGGATCCGAGATGTAGTGGAGTAGAAGTAAAAGTATTGGAAATTAGAAGAACTCAAGTAAAGTACAAATACCTCAAAACTGTACGTTACTTAAGTAAATGTACTTAGTTACTTTACACCACTGCATTTAGCTTATGTCAAGGCAAGGCACGTACATGAAAACTCCCTTCTAAAGACAGTAATGTACTGTAATCATGATAGTCTTGCCTTAATTGCCTTGAAAGGAAATCAGTCCAATCCGGATCACCTTGACATGTCATCCCAACTATTTCAATTACAGTAGATAAAGCAAATAATAATGAATGCACAGGTGCTTGTTGTCCTTGTCACGTTCTGAGGCAGGCTAAAGCAGTGATTCTCAACCTTTTCCGGCCACGACCACCCAAAATAATCATATTTTAACTGGGGACCTCACCAAAATAATCATATTTTAACTGGGGACCTCACCAAAATAATCATATTTTAACCCTAATCGTGCCTATCCCGAACAAGTTCGGGATATTTTCAATCCAATACAATATTTTATTTGCTATTTTACTTACCCTGAGCTGCTTGGAGCAACGTGGGTGGTCCTGGCTCGTCCAGCGCTTACCAACGAGAGACGCTAGATGGTCCGACGATTTATTCCATTGAAAATGTTTTAAAATAAAGTTTAGAGCCCCCCCCAAAAAAACTCAATCTATACTGTCGGCGGCGCGACGTATTCCAGGGTGCCTATCCCGATCTAGTTCGGGATATTTAATGAAATTAATTATTTAATCGGAGGCCTCAACGAAGCCCCGGTCTAAATTTCCATCCATGGCCGGGGCCGACACTCGGCCATCCACGGGCCGTATTCGCGCAAACGGCCGCATCGCGCTTAAGCGTAAGCTAACTTCCTCCTCTCGTCACCCATAGCATTGGCTGGAGTGAAATCCCAAGGCACTTCGGACAGTGTCGACGGAAGCTAGAGCGAAAGCCTATAGAGATTTTTCTGGCACTCTAGCGGCCACTTGTGGCCCGGGGCACTGTATGAGTTAACTGGGGACCGCCAACCCTGATGAGCACTAAGAGTTGAGGCATTACTTTTTGTATAACACGGTTCTATTGTAAAAATAACAGATCTACATGCTCACAACGCCTCGCATTGCGAGGCATTGTGAGCATGTAGATCGGCTATTTTCCCAATTTCTGCCTCTAATATTTGACAATTTGACCAATGTTTAATTTGTCATTTTAGAAGTATTAAACGTCCTTAAATTGTCACTTTAGAAATGTGCAGATACCCTATACACTTAAACTTTATGTTGAATTGTTGTTTGCTGTTGAGTGAGAAAACAATGTTTCACATTAAGTTAATCATCTGGGGACCCCCCAAAATAATTTGGGGACCCCCCTGGGGGTCCCGACCCACAGGTTGAGAACCAGTGTGCTAAAGGATAGTGCTGCAACTCATATGATGGTGTTTTTTTGAGCGGTGGTCACACCGTCTCCATAGCGTGGCCGTGTGTGTAGGTATGTTTGTTTGTTAGTTTGTTTGTATGTGGGTGGGTCTGTATGTAGCCTCAAGCCTGTGTAGTACCTTTTCTGACCACACATGTTAAGGGAGGGGCGCTGTTGTCCAGGCCACACACACACACACACACACACACACACACACACACACACACACACACACACACACACACACACACACACACGGGGGGGGGGAACCACCGCTCAGTTCACACGGGTGTGATTTTTTTGTTTTTTTTATTAGAGCCATGACTGATAATATATCGGTCTGGTCGATATATCAGCATGGACAATATATCGGCATCGGTCTGGTCGATATATGGACGATTATTTGACTTTTTGAACAATATTGGTATCAGAAAGGATGCAGCCGATCTGTCCTGCACACTTTCAACCTGGTGTCCCTATTCTAGGCATGTCATCATTACATAGGAGAACATTTTCTCAAAAACAACATGTCTACAAGCTTGTAGATCGTCTATTTTTAAGTAGTTAAATAAAATGTTATTGTGTTTTATTTTTATTTTCTTGGCATTAAAGTTATACGTTCTCATAGAAAATGTTATCAAAAAAGCTTTTAAAATTGATTCGGAAAATGTTGCAATTTTTGACAAAACATTTTCTACGAATCCAAAATTGTTATCGACATCGGAACCAGAATTTTAAGTATTT